>NW_009731936.1:54605-56295 GCF_000703405.1 Apaloderma vittatum | reverse complement strand
ACATACTGAAAAGCCAGGACTAAGTGCGCTGCTTGAACTCTGGGTTTTACGGTGAGCAGGGGGAAAATGCTGCCAGGGCAAAGCTTTATCACTGGTCCAGCTCTGCAATGTGGTTCTGTCTGCAGAGACTTGCCTGCTGTCTCTTTCATACATCTTTGTTCTAGCTTTTATGTGCTTTTTTTTGTTTGGCTTTTTATATTTTTTTTAATTATTTAATTTTTTTACTTTCAGAAAAGCAGAGGCCCCTCTGGCTCCTCTCTGTAGGGGCCTGGGCCTTGGCAGAAGGGCAGAAGGGTTGGGGAGTCCTCCTCAGAGCTCATCCAGAACCGCTACTGGTCCTGCACAGCTGGGTTTGTCTCTTAAATAATAGTATCTTTTCTGATTTCCAACTTCTTAAATCTCTCTCTTTGGTTTCTTGTGTTTTGAATACATAATTGGATAATTTCCAGGCCGGAGAGCAAATTGCTAATTGTATACATATGAATCACAACATCTTTTACACGCACTAGCCTTGGACTGAGCTCCCATATCCCAGAGGCCAGTTCACATTTCTAGAATCTGTTTACTTCCTTTGGTGTCATAACTGTAATTTGAAATTTTACACCCCTTTGCATGAACAGATTTCAAAGCACTTTCTTGCCACTCCTAGAAACAGAGGAAAATTTCCACCTGCCTTCCATTTCTCTGTTTTGTTTCCTGCAAGCTCCTTTTTGTTTCTATATACATGAGGCAACTTGTCTGGCCAGCCCAAAGCCCCATTTGCTTCAGAAGAGCGAGAAAAACAACAAAAATGAACTTACACCAAAAAAAAGACAGAGAAAGGCTGGAGGGCACCTCCTGAGGCAGGAAGAGCTGTCCATGCAAACAATGGTGACTCTGTGGTGGCAGTCTCAGGGCTCCCAGGACATCCCGGGTCCCAGATATGGTGCCCCGATGCTGCAGGTCTCACAGGGAGGCTCCAGCACTGGGGCTTCAAAAGCAGCAGCCTGAAGGCAAAATCTGTTCATGAAAAATGGTGCAAAATAGCCACGACCGTGGCAACTTTCCAGCCCCAGTGCATTTGGGTTGCTCAGACACCATCTGGAGATTAAAGCCTCCTCATGGAGACAGGCACTGAGCCCTGGGCTACTGACTCCCAGGGCTGCAGCTGGTGGTGTCCCATAAGCAAAGGGCTTGTCCAGAACTTCTGGTCCCTGCAGTGCCTCCGCTGGAGCTTTTTTCTGCTGGTGAGATCTTGGGCAGCTTCTCATCTGTCTTCAGTAATGTCAGGGATCTCATCACAGGGTTGAGAGGATGATGTCCCTCCGGCTGGTCTCTGGTCCCATGGGAGGTGCAGAACCACTGGGGGTTTCTCTGCAGCTGCTGAAATCCCAACTAGCGGACATGGTGGGATAAGACAGCCCTTTCCTTGGGATACAGGTCCCCACTAGGCCTGGCTGGCTAAAGCTTCCCCATTACACAGGGGCCAAGACCTAATTTCAAGGTGCCTTGGTGTGCATGATGAGACAATCTCATTTCTGCAATAAGCCAGGTTGGCTGCAGGTAGAGCTTCATGGCTGGTGTGGTACTGTCCTGTTCCAGCCCTCAACTGGCTGGATGTTATCTGCAGCACCAGCTTACTCCAGGAATGGGGGTTTTTTGCTGGCAGCACTGACTGTCACTGCCTCCAAGCATTGTCTCTGAAATGGAC
>NW_009731936.1:51647-54574 GCF_000703405.1 Apaloderma vittatum | reverse complement strand
GAAAAATCCCCAGCCGATGTAGCCCACCCACTTGCGCCACCTCACCCAGTGTATGCTTTGTGTCCACTCCTGCCTCCCCACATGTGCCCGCTGCCCGTACACCCGCACATGCCTCACAGGTGGCCCTGCCTTGTCCTCCAACCCCTGCAGCACTTCGCCCTCCACGTGCTGTGCATGCACTCCGTATGCCTGCCTTGCAGCTGCCTCATCGCCCAGAAATGTGGGGGAGGCTTCGTTCTTGCATGAAGCATTCAGAGCGTGTCTGGTGCCCCCCCTCTTTGCCCTGGTTTCCTTCCTGTTCTCCCACCCCTGCTCCAGCTTCCTGCCCTTTGATGTGCCTCCCCTCCTCTGCTCCAGGGTACAAACTGCTTACCAGGTGGAGATGACTTCTCCCCACCCCGCAATTAGGTGCAATTATAAGGTTATGCTTTTCCCTGAACTCTTGCTCTGGTGTGCATTGAGGGTGGATGGGCTCACAAGCCCTGCTCTGGGGTGATGACCCGTGAGACATGGAACAGGGCTCTGGTCTGTGCAGGCAAGCGGTGCTGGTGGGTGCTGGAAGGTCCTGGCAGTGCTGGGGATGAGGTGGATGCTTGGTGGCCCCGAGCCGGGACTCAGCTGCAGGAAGCCCAAGCCTGCTCCATTCCAATACAGGAGCAGCAGATCCCTGGGTGCTTCCCGCTGTGGTCAGGCAGAGCACAGAAATGTGCCCCTGGGGAAGGCGAAGCCAAGGCTTGAGTGGAGACAGGTCCCAGCAGCCACATTGAGCTCTGCTGTCAGTTCTTGTCATCTGTGCTTCAAGGCGTGCAGTGCCTTGGCACCCGTGGGATGCTCCAGGGCTGGCAGCAGCCGGAAGAGGAGCGAGGCTCCACGCACTGCAGCCCCTGGGCTTCTGAGGGTCCTGCCTTTCGCTGGAGGTGGGGCCTCTGTGCCTCCTACAGAGACACAGGTTTTACTTCCAGCGCTGTTGGTGCTGGCTGTGAGGGAGATGATGGCTACAGCAAAATCCACCCTGCTCTCAGTGGAGCTGAGGGAGTGTCAACTCTTGGGGGCTTCTGGCTCCTCATCACCTCCTGGCTACGTCCCAGGCGAAGACACTCCTGCAGCAGTTTTCAGGGAGCATGACTGGCTGAATGCCTTGCTGCTCTGGTGTGACTTTAGCTACAGGGTGTCGGGAGCCAAAACTACAGTGCCCAGCACCCTGGGCATGACTCTGGCAGGGCCAGCACTGCAGGGCAGCCCTTGGGTGCTGGGCAGTACCTGAAGCCAGAGCAAGCATGAGGCCCTCCCGCTGCACAGGGTGAAAGGCTTCATCAGAATTGCTCCATCTAAAGCCAAAATGCTGCCACCAAGACCAGTGAGTCCTCGCTCCATCCCGTAGGAAATTGCTCCATGTGCAGATGTGAATACTCACAGAGACACATCTCCACATGCTCATGCTCACACACACAGGGCAAATGCTCTGCTGTGGCCAAGGCTGGCCAGCCCGCAGTGCTTTCTCTTGTTGCTCTGCAGGATGCAGAGAGCTGAGCTCAGGAGAAAAACTGAGCTTGCTGGTCTGCTGTGGAGGGCAGATCCCACCTCTGCAGTTCACTACAGCATGGCAGCGCTCCTACCTTTCAAGTCAGAGTGTCCAGGGGTTTCCAGATATCTAACTTGTTTGTATCACAAGACGTGCAGGTGAGTGTGGTGCCTGCAGAGGGTCTGCAGGACACATCGACTGACACGGGCAGCCAGAGCAGCCCCATCAGGGACATGCAGGCAGTGGCTGCTAAACTTCTGAGGGAGCTGGCTGCAGGCAGGGAGAGACCCTGTGTTCTCCCTTGCACATGTTAAGCCCAGCAGGGCCATGGAGGGAGTGCTCCTTGGAGTTCTTCACCCCGAGTCAGCACTGCTGGGTCTGTGTTGGATGAGCTGGGCTCAGCCACAGTGGCCATCGAGGTCCTGTGAGCGCCTCAGCTGTGTTTCAGAGCACACCTCAGCAACACAGTCCAAATAAGGTACAGGACTGAGCTATTTGTGGCTCTCAGGGTGCCATTTGGACAGCCGGGGGTTCATGAGTGTGTGCGTACATGTGTGATTAAGGCATATGGTGGCCATGTAAAAACATACCTGGAAAGAAAGTCTCAACAAAGATTAAATTAAAAGAAAATATTATTAATCACATAGGGCATCCTGTCTGTTACTTAACTCTGCTTGCATAACTCTCATGACCGGCTGCCTTCACAGACGGCTGCTCTGCTGTCAAAGTCATTTGCTGGGCACCTGTTGGAAAAACTGCCAAGTCAGCACAGGACTAATTGCACCTGTGTCTTTCCTTGCAGTGGGCTTTAAAAGTCTACATGAAAAATTGCTGAGAGGTCTTGCAGCTCCCCAGACGAGCCTGTGATGCCTCCTGCTATTTAATCCAACCCATGTACTGTGAGCAACTGTGATGGGGATGAGAGTGTTGCAGAGGCCCAGAGAGTCCCTGCAGCTCTGGTGGCCCCTGAGCTGGGCTCTGCGTGGGGAGAGGAGGTTGCACATCCCCCTGGGAGTGCAGCGATGGCTGCTGCTGGGCCAGAGGGAGCAGGGCAGGAGCTGCTCCTGTCCCCAGCCCCTCTTAAAGGCTGCAGTATTTCTCCCTTCCCCCTGCCCTTTGCACTCAGGTCTGAGGCTTTCATGAGCGGCTGAATGGCAGAGGGCTCTGCAGCTGCCGGGCAATACCCAGACATGTGGGGCGGTTTTGTTTGCCCGGGTGAGCAGCCAAGCTGCAGCCCATCTCCAGCTCCGTACCAGCTGCAGATCCAAGGCAGCTGACTGGCCTGCCAAAAAAACAAAACACATCGAGGACCAGGGAGTGGCTTGTGCTAGCACTGAATAATGATGATCCCAGCACGCTTATAAAACTACGCTCACCACAGAGCTGTTCCTTGCAGCCCTGGTCC
>NW_009731936.1:45620-51624 GCF_000703405.1 Apaloderma vittatum | reverse complement strand
CCTCATCAACCAAGGTACGTTTCTGAATTAAGAGATTCAAGATGGGAATGTATTTCTGTCTGTAGGAGGGCCCATGACCTGCGGCTGGAGACAGCCTAGGCTTTTCTTTTAAACCCGGGTAAAATTGTATCACTGCTCCTGCAGAGGAGTTTCTGGCCGGGGATGCAGAAGTAGCCCTGTGATGCAGAGTCTGCAGGTGCCAACCTGATGCAAGCAGAGCCCAAAGGACATGGGCGTCATCCTGGGTTCAGGGGCCGCTGGGGGCTAAGCACCACAGCTCCCACCTCTACTCTGAAAGAAGACTTGTCCTTTCCCTCCTCACAGCATGCTTTGGGGGTGGCTCATGGGTTATTTTGAGCTGATTTGAGTCTCGACACCTTCCCCACCCTGCAGTGCCATGTACATCCTGGCATATGAAGACCCCTCAGAGGCAGCTGCACTGTCCCTCCCACCACCAGGCAGCCCTGGCACATGTGGGGACGTCCCTCCCACCGCTTGTTTCCGTGTCCTGGAGCCCCAGCTCTGCCTCAGCTTTTCTCCAGCTCTGGAGCATGTTCCTTGTGCTCCAGCATTCTATAGCAAACATCTCTGCATTCCCCCTTGCCATGGCTTTGGACAAATGATGATGGTCTCAAGTATCCTGCGAAGTTTATCACCCCTGCTTCTTGCTAGGTGATGGATACAAGTGCTTTCACCAGGCATTGCCTTCCTTCCTGCAGAGCTGCTGGGCACAGCCTGAGCACAGGCAGGTCTTGGAGCTATTTTGGGCTGGGGACTTATCTGGCATAATTCTTCTGTGCTCTTCTCATGATCCTTTTCTCTTTGCTGGGTCCCTGAGGTGCCTTGCTGCAGCCATCCTGTCCTTCTTGTCATATTTCACACAAAGTTCTGCTCCAGGGAGGCCCCAGCTCAACTATTTCCCTCCTCTCCAGGTCCATTTCCCACTTGCATTGCAGCACAGCCATGCTGGGCATGGCACTGCGACTGTCGGTCCTGCTCGGTCTCCTCAGCTTTGGGAAAGGCCAGATGTTTCACATGGGACCATGCCCAGATCCATCAGTCCAAGAAGACTTTGATATCAACAAGGTGCGAAAAACTTCCTAAAAGTCTCACAGCGGGTAGTGAGGTAGGCTAAGGGGGCATGGGACCGATGGCAAACTGCCTGGGTGCATGGCTTGGTGGGGGTGGCAGGTCCAGTCTTAATGCCTCGTCCTGGAGCTGCCAGCGTGGATCTACGTCCCTGCTAATCCCATCCTGCAGCCTCCTGTGCTATGAAGGGGGATGCTCGAACAAACCGAGCCGGTAAAATGGCACTGGTGAACAAGCCAGACTTCTCCACCTCAGCCCTCTCATGCTAAAAGCGTCTCTCTGGACTTTCTTCTACCAGTATTTGGGGAAATGGTACGAGATAGAGAAGCTGCCCTCAAGTTTTGAGAAAGGAAGCTGCATCCAGGCAAATTACTCCTTGAAGGAGAATGGGAAATTCAAGGTGATCAACAAGGAGCTGCTGTAAGTGTTTGCGTTCAGGCGCGTCCTCACTGCAGTGGTGGCACTCCTGTCACTTCTCCTGCCATCCTGGGTGGACATTTTTCTCCAAATTGCCCGTTTGGGGTGTGGGGGTGCTGGGGTAGAGACACCCTGTGGTTGCAGTTGCTCTGCTGGGGTGATGGGCTTTCCTGCAGTTATGGCAGAGATGTGGGTCTCTGATTTCTGCTGGCATTTCCCTGGGGCTCGCTAGGGCTCAGTCTCATCATCCAAGGCAGGTAGTGAGAAAGTAGATCAAATGCACATGGTGACCCCAGTGTGAAATAGCCTGCATCTCCCCTCTGGCTGGTTTGTGATCCCCAGTGATGGCTGAGAAGCCAGACACCGAGTCCTGTCCCGATGGTATCATGAGGCTGCTTATGGGACGGCAGCCAATGCCTTGTGTCCCTGCGTGCTGAGAGGTGCCTGTCACCTGGCTCCTCTCTGCTCCCTAGTAAGGGGACCCGATGAAAAGGGGCAGGGAAAGTGAAGCACATGGGTCATTTTTACTTAAATAAATATTTGTCAGCCTTTTTCTGGAGCATTTAGCTTGCACTGGTAGTAACTGCTGTGTAAGGGGATCAGCAGTTGTTGCCGGTTTAGATCAGCGAGCAAAGTGAACGCATTGATTGTTCCCTTTACTTGTTTGCAATTATCCTGAGTCCTCCTGGTTTTTTGCATGGACAGATGTAGATATTAATTAATCTGTTTCCATCACCAGCCCTGGCTGTCGTGGGGTGCTGCTGCGAGTGGCTGAATGAATGAGAGGGAGTGAGTGGCGAACGCAGTGCTGTCCCCTTCGTTCCCTGGCAGGGCATAGGGACTTTGTTCTGGCTCACAATAACAACAACGCAGCCATACATCCCTTATGCCCAGCAAAGAGCAGTGTCCATGCTGCTCGCTGACTGTGCAGCACTGTCTCTGCAGCTCCACTGCTCAGGCAGCGCCCGGCAGACAGCTGGCTATTTGTTTGTGCCTGCAGTAGTCTGCAGGAGATTCATCTGACCATTGGTGTCAGGACTCTGAAACATCAGGAATATTTTGGGTCAGGTGTGTGCTGTGTGTGGTTCCAGCATCCACCCCTTGACTTCTGCAGCTGGCAGCATTAACTTCTGCCTCCTTGGGTATTGCTGTTTCAAAGGGAAGAGGGAATCTTTCACGCCCCACAGGCAGCATCCAGGTCTTGAGGCATCCAGGGAAAAATGCAATTATGAGATGGGCAGCCCAAGTCGTAGGGCTTGCTGCCAGCAGGGCAGTGCTCTGAACCAGGAGCAAAACAAACCCTGGCTCACCAAGCAGGGACAGGTAATTTGTGTGTGGAGAAATGTGCCATGACCTGGAAAAAACACAGGTGATTAAATAGACCTGAACATGTGACTTCCACAAGCACCAGGAGTTGAGCTGCTCCCTGGCACATCCAAGATCAGTGCTGTGATCCTCCTGCCCTGTGCAGAGGGGTCTTGCTCTCCCTCTTCTCTGTCACTGTCCCCCTGGCACTGAAGTACACCCCATGGGCAGGGCACTTGGAGAGATGCACCCTGGGGTGCTGAGGTGGTTTAACCAGGGAGGGCATTTGCCCCACTGCACCTGGCCTGGGACCTAGTGTGCCCTGGGTGCTGCTGAAATCACCCCCAGGGTTGAGCTGTCCCTCCAGGGATGTTAGCTGGTACAGGTTTCAGCCACCTCCTGGCACGTGGATGCATCAGGAGGGATGATTTAGAGGAAACAAACCAAGCAAAAAAGTGATTTCAAACTCACCTGATTTCTCACCTTGTCATTCTCCCCTTAGTTCCAACGGCAAAGTCAGTGAAGTCGAAGGAGAAATCAGGCACATGGATGTAAAGGAGCCGGCCAAGCTGAGCGTCCGCTTTAACTGGTGTAAGTGTGTGTCTGGGAGGCTTGCAGCCTCCACCAGCTCCCTGCTGCCTGCCCGAAGCAGGGTCTGCTCCCATGTCACGAGGGGTGCAAAACTAGCAAAGCAGGAGGGGAAGCTGCCCCGGTGACTTGAGTACAGCATGACAGGGCAATGGCAAAGGGTTAGGACATACAACGTGACCAGCAGGCAGTGGTTTGGTGATACTTATACATCATTTATAGCAACAGCCTCCGCAGTGGTGAAGCATTCTTCACCAGCAGATCTGAAAGCAGGGGTGAGCAGCATTACTGTTCCTCCAGGTCATTTAACAGATGGGGGAGGGAGCCCCACAGCTGCCATAAGGGCCACAGCAGTATATCTACTAACCCATCCTGCCTCTGCTTAAAAGGGCCTTTTAATAACCATTAATAGTGTGTTTCCATTTGCTTTTTCTTCCCTTGTCAATGTAACACACGACAGGGGCCTGCCAAGGTGCAGAGCATTTTATTCCTGTTGCGCTACAGCAGCATGTGGATAGTGAGCAGAAGTCTCCTCTTGGCTCTCATTTTATTCTGCTCCCTCACACCTTTTCCTTGGCAGTTTCACAGCACACACAGACAACCTATTTGGAGAAATGGGTGGAGCATGGGGACTTGCAAAGGACAATTATTGCTCATGAGCACAGCCAGACTTATTTATGTGCTGCTAAGGCATCACCCGCAGCGTGTGCAACCCCAATTCTCCTCACTGGATGTGAGTCTCAGAGAACAGTGACCAGGATTCCTGAGTGCACCAGAAATAAATTCCAGGGAACTTAAGACTGCCTGCTGGACCCATCTTTGCTTTCTGCCTGATGATTTGAAGGTGGAGTAGCTGTCCCTCACCAGAGCAGATGCTTTGGGTGTAGCAGCCTGACAGAGAACAGAACTTGGCCCATGTGGCTGGTGCTGGTGGGATGGATTAAGCCATACTGATCCCCACCACTGGGGCTCCAGCTGCCTGTGTGGTGCTGTGGGTGGTGAGGAGGGAAGAGGTGGTCCTCAGATCACCTGTGTCAGCTCCCAGCTCTTGGGCTCCTTCCCACCAGCAAGTTTCCTCACACGGGTACAAGCTGGTTGTCGGTGGCCTGGCCGAGTTGTTCAGGTCATAGTGTTGACTTGCCAGCAATACCTTCCTATTCAGGGCTTTGTGGCTTTCTCGAGTCCCTTGGGGCAGAACAAAGAGTCCTGATAGGCTTGTGTAAATTATAAAATACTGACCACAGTTAGCTGGCTCAGGAGCAGCAAAAGGGTCCATAGCTCTAGTGCTACAGAGCAGTCCAGAGCAAGTTATCCGTGGCATTCACAGGGCCCTTCTTTCTCCTAGTCATGCCTTCTGCCCCTTACTGGGTCATCTCCACCGACTATGAAAACTACTCACTGGTTTACTCTTGCACCAACATCCTCTGGCTCTTCCACATTGACTACGCCTGGATCTTGTCAAGAGCTCCCGAGATGCACCCAGAAACCGTGGAGCACCTGAAGAGCGTTCTCCAGTCCTACAAGATTGACACCGAGAAAATGATGCCCACGGATCAAGTTAACTGCCCTCCCGAGATGTAACTCCTGGCACGCCATGACACAGCACTAGACCAGTGATGAACTTTGTTGCTTTCGTTATTATCCATTCTCTATGCAACAGAGAAATGTAATAACCTCTTTGCTAATGGTAGTGTGCCAGCCCTGAGTTACCCCTTGCTATTGTTCCCTCTATCACTCTCCTCGCTTTTTCATCTCGTTTTGACTTTTGCAGAGCAACTGACTGATTCAAAGCTCACGGGTGAAGAAAAGAAACCCCAAAGTGCAGGCGTTGTTGTAAGTCCCCCATTATGTGGACGGGAAAGGATATGAGATGTGATGTGCAAATGTTAGCCCCAGGGGAAAACCTTTCCCAACGTGCCCCCAGGTTTTTCCTCATTTTTGTCTTGATGCTTCTGGGCCTGCTAGGAGTCTACAGTGCCTGAGCCATGTTACGTGCTCTGCCTTACCAGCAGCAATGCCCAGAAATGGGGGGTCAGTCCTGCAGCATGGGAACCGAGACTGGAGGGTCTTTCATGTTTTCTGGTGCAGGCCTGTAGGTGTATGTTACTGCCAAGACCGCAGACCTCCGCACTAGAGATCAGATCTGGCCCTTTGTATTTAAAGTTCGAGAAGTCTAAAAATGTCCAGAAGTTCAGCATCACTCTATCCCCACTGTCTGTACGTGAGTTGCCTCCAGTGAGGCTGGTCCTGCTCTCCTGAGAGGTCAGCTCTGAGAGTACCCATAAGCAGACAAAGTCAGGTCTGCTCCCTTGTCCTCTCCTCCCAAGGCTTTTCCTGAACGCCGAGAGACAGCAGGCTCTGCCGGACACCCTGCTCACCGCTTCTGTACACGCCCAGTGCCCGCTGGTGCTGCATCTGCCCTGGCAGGTGTTCACCAGGCACCACAACAACTCTGCTTGAATAGCATTGATGCAACTAATTAAAAATGAAATCAAAACGTACTCTTTGGGGCTTTTGTACCTTCCCAGACACATAGCCTTTTTGAAGAGGTGGGGTGGGAGGCTTGGCATGCAAGGTCCACCCCTCCTCTGAGGCCAGGGCACTT
>NW_009731936.1:0-45589 GCF_000703405.1 Apaloderma vittatum | reverse complement strand
TCACCTCGTCGGCCAGGGCCGTTTTAGAGCCGGAATGCAGTGCAACATGAACAACCACGTCTGAAATTAAATGATTTGCTCCAGGAACCTGGAAGCCTTTCCAGCTCTCTGGAACAGAATGTGTGGGCTTCCCCCATCGCCCGAGTCCTGCCAGCAAACCATGTCATGACTTTTGCTGGCAGTGACCATCTCCTGCTGGTTTTATTGACATGAAGAGGTAACAGCATGGACAATGAACACTATGCACCTGCAGGAAATGCTCTGCGTTTGCTGCGGTGGGGCCCTGGTTCGTGTGGGTGTGCAGCAAAGTGCGTCCTGCAGTGGCGACAGCCCCGGTAACCCACTGGGCAGGAGCCTCAGGGCAAGAAAGATGGGGAGAACGGCTTTAGCAGGGCATGTTGCAACAGGACAAGTTGTGCGGCGTCCAGCTCTGGAGGCCCCAACACAGGAGGCGGAGCTGTCGGAGCTGCTCGGGTGGTCAGAGGGCTGGAGCCCCTCTCCTCTGGGGCCAGGCCGAGAGAGCCGGGGCTGTTCAGCTGCAGAAGAGAAGGCTACAGGGAAACCTTACCGGAGCCTGCCAGGCCTGGTGGGGCGACAGGAAACCTGGGACAGGACTGGGCACAAGCGTGCGTGGTGACAAGAAGAGGGACGAGGGTTTTAAGCCAGAGCAGGGTAGATTTGGATAGGACATGAGGAAGAAGTTGTTTCCTGTGCAGGTGGTGAGACCCGGGCACAGGCTGCCCAGGGGGGGGGTGGAGCCATCCAGGCTCAGGCTGGATGGGGCTCTGAGCAGCCCCGTCGAGGGGTGAGGTGTCCCTGCTCCCTGCAGGCGGGTGGGACGAGGTGACCTTGAAGGGTCCCTTCCAGCCCAACACACGAGTGTATGATTCTCTGAAGAGAAACAAGAAAATGCTGTCTGCAGAAAGGGCAAGGAAGCATACCAAAGGGGATACACTAAAGTGGCACACGGATCCTTCTCCCCAGTATTGCCTTTTATGGAGTTAAAAATGTGCTTTTATGCAAGCGGGACTGGAAGACAGGTTGGTGATCCACTGCTCAAAGGAGCGGCTCTGACTTAGGAAAGGCATGGACGTGTGAATGGGCAGAGAGGGTAGTTTTCAAAAACGACTCTCAAAATACTTTCAGTGTATTAAATAATTGGAATAAAAGCTTGGTCCTTTTGACAGCATAAAAATATTACGTCTTTCGTACTTAGACATTACTTGTAATTCCAGCAAACGGTCCTTTTATAGTCACTGTCTCATTTGAGATTCTCATGGTCAGGAAGCAGAATAAACATCCACGCTTTAAAACAGATGGCTGCAGAGAAGCACCAAAGTCCTAGAAACATCACAGCCATGCTTACTGTACATTTTTCTTGAAGTCTACAAAGTCTTTGCTCTATCAAGGAGAACTCTCCTAATTTGGACAATGTGTGTACTGGTGTCATACTGCAAAACAGGAGAAACTTCCTCTTTTATGGGAATTTGCTGACAACAGCTGGAAGGTCTGGTTGCATTTTCTAAAACTATTTCAGCTCAGTATATAAACAGATAAATATAAACCCCCCAGAGTGAAAAATGGAGTGTTAACACATGATCCTCTAAGACACTAGCATTAGAAGCCAAAAGGTACAATCCAAAGCTTCTGAAATCAGTGGAAAGAGGGCCACCGATTTCTGACTTGTTGGATTAGGTCTTAATTGGTAAGGACGCTGAAGTCTGCAACGTACTAATGCACAACTGAAACGTGCACTCAGACTGGTGCAGCTTGTGAAAGCAAGAAAAGACTTCTACTCCCTTCACCCAAATTAATGGGAACATATTCCGGCATGTCTAATATAATTCACTGGCATAATTCAGTATGGTATTCAGAAAAAAAGTTTTTATGCACTGTACTGATATTGACATAAAATATGAAACCTTATGAACAACCTATATGAACAGTCAAAACAATACAGACCACTAAGGAGACAGCACAGAGACCATTTTAATCAACATGCAATGTAAATAAATTACACCTCTGAAATCAAGATGCATTAGAATATATGTTGGGCTCCTCAACATTTGTCTTTCCCAGGGACCTTTGAAACACACAATCTGAGTCTGGCTAGGAAAAGTATTACAAAATCTTTCAATGGGCTATCTAGTAAATTACTAAAAATCAATGTACAAAGCTGATTTTAAAACGTGTTAGGAATTTACTGCTTTGTACCTCACTGATTAAGACTTACTATATTTCATACCTACAGAGAAATGCAAAGCTTTCCATTATCTGGCACAGAGTACAAGACGTTAACCCACAATGGAGCCTCACCGTCTGCTATTCTAGTTATACTCAGATTCATACTGTAATAATAATGGAAGTTTCCTAATATTACTGAGCATGAGATTAGCACCTGAGTCAGAAGTCGATACAGAATCCAGATCTTCAGAGCCCTGGCAATAACCATACTTTGTATTACTGACATCTGAATCCTGCGAGTTACAGAGGCCCTGGAGCATGAGCCTGGCAGGAGCTGGTGTGACAGCCCTCGATACAGCTCAGGTAACTTAATGGCGTAAGGTGTTGCTTATCTGCAAAAACGAATAACACGTGTATTGCACCTGGCCTGAAAAACAGCTTTAAGTGAATGCAGTTTATACTGGACACCTTAGCGTACCTGAAAGGACGGGGAATGAGGCTGCAGGACCAGACGTGACATTCCTACTCCCTGAACCACTGAAACTCCAGAGCTCCTGGTGAGTGTAATATAACCCGTGGATCAGGTACGTTATTAGTCCCTTAGCACAGACAGACTCATCCTGTGTCCCACACAAATGAGTCGGGAACACAGCACACGGTTCTGCAGAGCTACAGGGAAGAAACTTTTTTTTGTCTGCGGGAAGTCATCCTGCAAAATTTGTCAAATTTTTCTGGCTAGGATGGAAAACACCACTGGAGATTTGAAGTAAGCATCTTGGACATGTTTGCAGCAGCACGGACCGAGAGAGCGCCTATGCCATGAAGCTTTAGGTAGCAATGCTACAGCCAATCACGCCACGTACTGCCTGTCACATAGGCTGCAAAGGACAAATCTTTAGAAAAACCTATGTCTAAAGTAAATACTATACATAGTCCTATCTTACATTGTCCCGTCTGTACACTGGGAATTTTACTTTCTCTAAGATCTACTAAAATATTCACTGCTGTTAAATACTGTATATTAGGAATTATGTTATAATTTTGCAGAGAGCTATTTAAAAACCAACTACCTAGAAATTACTGCTTATGGGTGATATTCCTAAGTTTCTTATTATTCAGACTAAATGCACTCTTTCAATGGGCAGAATCTGCTTTTCCTAGCATCGTTAGACAACACACAAAGCAAGAACCATTTTGTAAGATTCTTCTGCTTGTAAAAGGAATCTATTGGACAATTCTAAAATGCTTCTAACTTTGCAGTGATAATAATACAGATCTGATGCTTTATTATACATTTGATAAAAAATTATAAAAATTCGAAATGCCTCGTTAAAATTTAACATGCCAGGTCATTTAATTTTACCACAGTTTACAAAACTTTTTTACCCAATTTTGCTTTTCTTAGCCAGCTTAGGGAAAAAACCAATTCATTTACTAAATACATTTAACAGTAGGTTAGCATAATGCCACAGCTATTAGGATTACTAAAAACTCGCACTGATACTATGCTACCTAAAAATTCTCCGTAAGTTGTTCATAGGGCAGACAAATAGAGCATGAAGAATTGGTTTGGGGCTTCAGGTGGTTACTATCTAGGTATTGGATAATCTGACACATAAGCACATATCTACAGACACCACGTCAGCAGAGTGGAGCTCGTTATCAAATAAAGCAAATTGTGTTACAGCCCTCAGAGCACAGCTGGAGACTCTGCTCATTCGTTACTTTGCAAAAACGTGCAGTTTTCTTGTGTGCACTTTAGTTTAGACAACACCTATGCACACACATCTTTGCAGATTATATAAAGGATACTGCTTCCTGATATAAATGACTGATTGCCCTAAATTTAGGGTGGCTGTGCTACATACGAGATATTATAAATTCAGCTTAGGGCTAGCAGTGAGAATAGCGAAAAGAAAAGGTAACAAACAGCTTTCGTGTGACTGTTCTGCATGAACTCCATTGGCTCACTATTTACTTTCATGTCTCAGATTTCAAGTTTTGATCTCAAAATACTACAAACAAACCCCATATCACGTCCAGAAGGATTGAGTTTATTTTTCATGAAAAGTTCCACGTGCCCATTTAAAAATATACTTGCTGCACAGAAAGTTTAATTTAAGATGAAAAAAAAAAAAAAGGGGAAAATAGAGTGGTCTTAGAAGTTTGGTCCTCCAGGATATATAGCCATTGTGACTGACCCGCAGTCACCAGCATAAAGGCCAGCCTGGTGTTAGAGCTTCCATTGTGAAAGAACTTGCAAAAGAGCAGGAGTTACCATGTCTGCTTGTTACTAACCGCTTACCTCTAACCAGCATCAGCGTAGGAACAAGAGAAGCTGTTAAGTTCGAGGCTCACGGATAGAAGAACTCAGTGAGCCATTACCCGATTTCCCTGCCAAACAGTCTCAGAAAATGCAACCCAGACCTTCTTGTCAGAGGCACATTCTTTATGGCAACAGGGAGACAGACGACAGCAGGCGACAGCACACAGCAAAGCTGCTCATCCCGCCGTCCCGAGGCTGCAGCACACACAGCTTTGCTCTGCTAACGGCACGTACGAACCGCAGACAAACTCTGTTCTTGCGCACAGGTACTATTTTATACTGAGCTAGCAGGTATTCTTTTTTTTTTTTTAAAACATTTTCTTCAGCTGCTGAGGTATACGTACTGTAGAACATAAAACAACTCATACATGTTTCCCCAGCTACCACAATCTAAAGCTACATTAGAGTGGTCATTGTATCCAAACTATCTAACAAAATGCATATAATTTGTTCTGTCGAAGTAAAAAAAAGACTTGCACTGTAAAGATCAGGTTCTTTTCCGTCTTGACGCTTAAGACTTCTGGGAATCTGGCTGCTGGAAACGATTTAGCTTCTCTGGGTTATTTGATGCCATTTGAGAAAAGTCACGGAAAATGTCCTGATAAATTTCATCTCCTAGGTAGAAAAGAAAAGGGGAACAGTTTTAAACCTTTGCGATAGTTAATATCATCCACCGTTGCACAAATGCCCTACTGCGCTACTAATTACTGTACAACACTTACTCATGTATAAAGACTGCTTATAGATGGAATGAAGCTGATGTGAATTCTTTTTACTTGCATGCATGTTCTGTAGAAGCAAATTAAACAAAGCCAAACTATACCTGAAATAGTACCTCATAGGCAGCCACACAGAGGAAAGTTCAGAGTTAGAAAGGAAAAATGAAAGCATTTTAAAGCAACGTAAAAAGAAAAGTGTTTATTAGCTATTAAAGAATAAATATCTTGTTTTGGCAAGGAAGTGCTAACCAATATTCTCTTCAGAAAAGTAGAATTATAGCATAAATAAAGATTTACTTTGAAACAGAGGTCAGAAGTCTTACAGCCAGACAGAACTCTCCATGAAAGAAACAATCAGCAAGCAACAGTATAAAAAAAAGCAATCCCAAGTAGAGAAATTATTGTTCATAAATCCTTTTGGTCTATTACTTCAGCAAATATAAGGTTTTACATGCATTACAGAACATTCATTACATCTAATTTTATCTGCAAGAGTGATGATATGTTCCTTAAACGTCTTTAATTTTTTAATTTTATTTTTGTCTTCATCTTTGTGCTGAAACACAACCTGACTACTGGTACATATTCCAAAATGAGGGATGGCAGCAATTTCCACCGGGCCTATCTCCCTCCCCCTCCCGGTGCGCACGGGAAAACACATCCAGGAATGATTATTTCTTGAGTCATTGCCAAGTCATTCTTTTGCCACTCCAAAATGGACATTTTCACATTCTTTCATCTGCTGCAGGATTTTAGGCCTTGAGTTCAGGTTTCATTTTAAAACATTAACCATACCCTATTGCCTTTAGAGGGAATTAAATGCATAAAACATTTGGTCTGGTCAAGAACTATGCAACCACCAAAATTTTACTGTCTTCCCAACACAAATGACCACACAGGACACAGGACCCCAGCACTACCAGTCCTTGCTGACAGCTTGATTAACAGCATGACAAAGCAATCGTCACCAAATCTCTCATCGTGTATGCTGAACACAAAGATTAATTTTTTTCCCAATACGATTGTGGAAGAAAAGTATTATTCCATCACTTTTTTCCAAAGGGTAGTTTTAAAAAAGAGTGGTTTTGTGTTTAAGAGTTTGCACTACAGTGAAAAAGTTACACTGTTTTGTTTTTTTCCCATGTTTTACTGCACATTTTCAGTATTAGAACAATTATTCTTCTGGAGATGAGACTCCATGCATCCGGAAACATTTTCAGGAACGATAACTGACTTTCCATAAATATTTAATAGCCATGGCGCATGGGTTTATATGAAAACGTACAACAAGATTCTCCCCAGCCTTTAAAAGCTAAATACATTCAATACTGCTCAACTAGGAAAAGTCAGTTTAGTGGAATTCCCTTTTGGTTTTCAGATTTAGTTTCAAGTATGCTCTACAGATGAAGCAGGCACAGGACACATTTCATTGTAACAGTTTCTGCTAACTGCTTGCACTGGGAGCTACCACAGAATGAAAGGAGCTGTAATATTCACCAAAAAGAACAGCTACAAAGAGCACAAATCGGAATCAAGCTTGTATGATAAAAGCAATTATGCTTTTAATGCAGAAGTAGGTTCCACAGGTGAACTAGTACTGTAGTTCGCAGTTGCCATATTTGGTTCTTTTAAATTAACTTGAAAGTAAAAACCAAATCTATTTTTGCAAGATACATGGTGGCCCTGTTTTTAGCTCTATTATATAACAAAAATATTACATACAAAAATAGACTAAAATAAAGTGCCCCTTTAAAATCCCTAATACTGTAAACTTTGTAATTATTTTAAAAACCTACTTTATAACTGAATTCTGGAAATTCCCTTTTCTGAGCAATGTTTTCACTAAAGTGCAGATTTTATGTACAAAAATACTCTAACACTGCTTTACCATTTAACACCAGAGTAACTCAAAAGGCACACATCATACATTCAAGGAAGAAAATGTAGCAATACTGATATCAAATCGATAGCAGACATACTGCAGCACCAGAAGATGAGCACTCAAGTATTTATACAAATAACAGTACAATGGTGCATATGGCTTCTACCACCAGAAATGAACTTTTTGCAGAACAAGCTAGTTACAGCTAGTTCCCATGCCAGGAATATTTTGGAAGACCAGCTCTATCTCCCAAAGCAATATATACATTCCCTCAGTAGCTCCAACCAGCCGGGCATATTTCAATTAGAGGTGTTGATGCCATTGGCTACGTTAGTAATTGTTATCAGCTGCATTACTAAAGCAGAGGTACAGGCTGCGGGCTTCACTCTGATGACAGCAAGCTTACACTGTGGTATTTGCCCTCACATAGTTCCCAGCAAACATACAGTTTGTCTTGAGAATCCTTTTTTCTGGAATCATAATTTTGGAAAAGAGGAGTTCTAGAATGAAGGCATGGCAGGTAATGTAAGGTGTGCCTGCGGGGAAAAGGGGCCGCCTCCTCTACGACCACCCAAAGGTGCCGCACCTTGCGGCGGCAGAGCCGGGTTCTGTGCTTACGCTTACACAGTCACACAACCCTTCCAGCAGGCACCAACACTTACACCGCTCAGATGTTTTCTTCAACTTTTAAAAAAGAGACTTCAGCAGGTCAAGAATGAAGGAGAGCAGAGCTGGGCTATGCAAAGGTACAGCACAATCTCCTGGCTGCAACACTGTGCTACAACTTGTGGCCTGAATTTCATACATTTTTCTAACGACACTCTCCCCCTGATTCTGGGCAAGCTCTGTCCTTTGAGGCAGCACTACTTCCCGCTGTCAGTCTCGCCTGCTCACAAGGATCTGACACTATCTGTGAAAGATCTGGATCAGCCTGTATCAACTGCAGTCTCCACACTCTACTGTAATGCAAGGTGATAAAAAGCTCACGATATTTTCAATGAAAGACTTAGCCAGATTTTTATTTCATCCACCTAACTGAAGAACCTGCCTAAAAAAATTTTAAAGTGTCAGAGAAAATTGTCTCCCCCATCTTCAGTTTAAACACTGTCATATTTCCACATAAGTAGTGCCTGTATTTGTTATGAATGAAACATTTCACTAAACACTTGTAATGCTTAGTAACCACCTGAGGCTTTTTGTACAAACTATAGATACATATTTTCTGGTTTATAATAATTTTGTATTTGTGACAGGTCAATTAAATGATCTAAAATAATAATTTATGGTTTAGCACAAGAATTCTTGAATCAAAACACTTATCTTACTTAAAGCAAAGACATTTTACTATTGGAAACTGATTGCAATTATTTCTACCTCTTAAAATACAAATAAGGAGACTTAGAAATACTTGAGTATTTGTTATCCTCAACCTGTCAGTGAGGTGGTATGCATTGTATCAGGAAACAGCTTTACATTCAAATCAGCCAAAACGGCAACAGACTTGTTCAGGCAGCCTGCTGCAGTTTCCGAGTGGGAAATTCTTCCTCTTTTAAGCTCATAATCAAGTATGTACTTTTAAATTATCTGCAGCTCTGCCAGATAAAGCATTTGAATGTCTGAGTTTCTACAGTACTTTTATTTATTTCCTAGAAGATTTGTTTAAAAGTATATTTGAAAAGCATCTATTCTTAAGGAGGATCTAAACAACTTGGGTTTATTTAATAAAGTTCATCTTGGATATTGACATAAAACTCAAAAATGTTGCCCTTTGAGTATATTCCAGCCCCAATCTGGTAAAAAACACAAGCACACACAGTCCTTATGAATCAGTGGAAAATACGTACAGGCTTTATAGGAGTGAGCCAAGAGTACTCAGCACTCAACCTTAAAAATACGGTTTGCTTTTCACTACTGCCAGATCCATCAGTGTGTTTTTAGCTAACCTGGCAATCAAGCGTGCCTTCATTATTGATCACTGCATGAGATTAAATTAGGTTCCTATGGAAGCATACCATAATAGAAGAAAAGGCTTGCAGAAAGACCACATCAGAACATAGGGTAAAGTGAGACTGAGTGCCTGGCAATAAAGTCACTCATATTCATGAAATATAGTTTGTGGGTTTCTTGTACCAGCTGGGCTCAGGTGTCTGCCAATTATCTTGCTTTCCCCCCCCCGCTCCCCAAATCAAATGGTGAGGTACCATGCATACAAAAATACATTCTTAAGAATGACTGCTTTGTTTCTTATTTGTATCTTAACAAATAAATATTTAAAAATAAAGTCTGAGGAAATAACACTTTCCTACTTCTGCCTGGAATTATTTTGAAATAGCTGAGGTACATTTTTACAGGTGTGCAAGCAATTTTTTCTTAAAAAAGAAAAAGAGGACCATTCCACAGGAAGGAGAATGGTATCCTATAATAAGAGGAACTCCTCAACTGTCTCTGAAGAACCCAGATCAGAAGGCTGCTATTAAATAATGTCAGGTAAACCCTGACATTACGTGAACTTCAGCGGAACATCAATAGGAGAAAACTACGGACAACCACCAGCAAAACAGGTTGGTAATGGCTGTAGTAACATATGCTGCTATAATAATGTACTTTAAATACTCTCCCTTTTGGGTCCCCAAAATACTCTGACAAAGTCACACCAGTGAATTTCAATGAAGCTTTAACATATGTCAGTTGTTTATAAAAACGTGATTGTATTAACCTATCTTAACTTTCCCTCAGATCCTAAGAATCTAATTGCAAACTGATAAATTCCTGAATGCACTTTTTGTACTGCATTTCAGTATGATTATTAGTGGAGTATTGACCTGGCTGTCCATAGAGTCCTTCCGATTCACGCATTTCTTCATTCATCCTTGCTAAACGCAACCTATGATTTAGGAAACAAAAACAAACAATATCATCTTTAAAGCACTAAAAGAGATGCAATTCAAGGTGTACAATGCACTCCTGAACCTCATCCCAGTGAGTTCATCTATGGAGAGTGCACTCTGATTTTTCTTTGGCTCTCCCTGTTTTCATGTTAAGGAATTTTGACATTTCTTCTATTTGTGACTTGAAATAGATCAGGAAAACCTGTTACCCAGTCAAAAGCAGAACATAACACTTACAATGTTACAATATCTGCATTTGCAGCTTCTACTGCTATACTCAATGGATCTTTCCCATCTTCATCAGTCGCATGCTGGTTTGCTCCTCGTTTTAGGAATAAACACACTTGTCTGTTTAAGAAAAAAGTATTTAAGAATAATTTTCACAACAATAAACAAAGAAAAGCAAATAAATTCAAGCTGGATGCAACGTAGTTGGCTTAAGTTGTCAAAAGTCTCTCGAACATATCAAAGCTCCGCTGTTCGTCTAGAACAACTAAGATGTTACAGTAAGCAAAGCCTTTAATTATTTAATCCACATTAGATAGTCTAACTGAAACCATGCGAGTGCTGCAAGGAGTTGAACCCTTCAGAAGCAAGACTCTACCTTCCTCTATCATCTTAGGTGGCAGAACCAAAAAACCTTACCCCTTTTCCCACGACAGACAAGAACCACTGTGCAGGATAAATCAATACAGGAAAGAATACAGTTCACAGGTGCCTGATTTACCCAACAGAAACCGATCTCATTTTTCCCTGCTATTATAATTCTTCATCTTTAGAAACAGTGCGCACTGACTAACCTTACATTCTTAAAATCTCCCAAGTTGTTGCACTCTATTTAGAATCCATACATGCAAAGAGTTGGGGCACTACCAACCAGTTTATTGTGTGCTCATTTGAACTGAGCTAGTATGGGATTTCAGTTAAAACCCACGATTCCAAAATTCAAGATGTAATGCATTACATTTTGAAATGAGATTCACACTCAGTGCAACACATGTGGGATGAGTCAAAAAAAGCCTTGGTTGTCACACCCCACTATTTCTCCTATTTGTATCTTATTTCTTAAGAAAACGAGAAAAATCTCATGAGTCTTCATCAAAAGTACACGTGATTTTAAAGCATTATTAAATATGTATTTTTACAAAAACGGACCAAAGTGTGTTTACAGGTGTATGTTTTGCTAGTGGAATAGACTGCTAACTCAACATGTTATCTCCTCTCTCACCATGGAACATGAAAAAATCCCCCAGATCACCTGAAACATATTAAAATGCCAAATACTTGGGCAAATGAAGTTTCACATGAACAACTATAGCAAAGGATGGCCATTTACAAATTCTGGAGCAGTGAGTTACCCGGTGTGTCCCAGAACTGTAGCGTGGTGCAGGGGTCCTCTTCCTTTCATGTCCCTGATGTTCACGTTGGCCCCATTCTGCAGCAAAAATTCACATGTAACCAACGAACCCTACGGAATAAAAGCAAAGAAACAATTCAGCACCAGATCTCCAGAATAAGAGCCAAACTTGTTCTGCCTTCTCACCAAGCCACGCAGCAAAGGGAAAAAAAAGGGATTTGCATCCGTATCAAATCTAAATGCTACTAGGTTATGTAATTCCAAAACAAAGCACTAATGGGAAAAAACCAGTTCAGAAACAACTTTGAGAGAACGTCGTAAAGACAACTTCAGCCTCACACTGTCATTCACCAGTGAAGCGAGCAGTTCCAATGGAACAGTGACACAGCAATATCCCTATTATTTCCCTTCCCCTCCTCCCACATCAGCCAGTGCTGCTTATCACATACCCCTCGCACTGCCTGGATGAGCGGTGTTGCTTTGTTTTCCTCTACATTGACCCAGTTTACTTCAGCTCCATGGGCCAGTGCTTCTGCCATGTCGGGAAGATTCTTCTCAAAGGCAGCTCGATACAGCTGCAGTCCCGGACTCTGCTGTTTGGAGTCACCAAACACAGAAGACTCTTGCTTGTCTACTTCTGAAAAGAAAAAAAATAATAAAAAAAGCTTATCTAATCCCTGTTTCTACAAGGGACCTCCTGGAATGTTGACCAAAAGTGTGACTTCTCTGGCATGAGGTAGCTGAGGTTTTCCAGAATGCTGGGCACTGTTGGCCCATTCTGCCAGAAGTCACAGATGCCTTTAGCTTCATCCAGCATTCAGTTACGGCCACTTCACAGAAGTAATACTGCCCAGAAAATAATATCTCCCCATCACTAGCATGTGTGAATATCTTTCAATCTACATATTCCATGCCATTACTAAGAAATTATTTTAGGTTAGATATGTCTTTTATACTATACTGCAAGATACAAATAAAAATAATTTCCTGCAGCGATGTAGTCATACAAATGCATCTTTATTCGTAACAGCTTGATATACCTGAATATGAGGCTAATACTGTTCTGACCTAGTTTTTGTTAAAAGATACCACTGTCATTTACCAATTACTTGCTATGGCTATTATATTTGGGACTAAAGCATAATCTTTCTTTTCATCCCAGTAAGAGCTATATAGAGTGAAGTCTGGAAGATAAAGGCATGGGGGTTTTATATTAAAAGCTTGCATGAGTTACAGCATCATAAGTGTTTCTACAGTGTAGTCAAAGAAAGGATCCAAGCCACATGCTGCTTCCCTACAAACCACAGCTCTGAACTACTGGACTTAAAATAGTACCTCAGAAGAGAGCTTTGACGTAGAAGAAAAAATTTGCTTTAAAAATAAATGCTTTTGGATATTTTGACAAGCCATACTCAATACATCTGTCAGGCCAGGATGGTAATATTAGTTAGCAAATAATTTCATCAATCAATTTATAAAACTTTGTGCCAAGAGGAGGGTAATGTTGAAAGACATGGTCAATTCCACGTAAGCAGAAAATAGAACAATTAAGCAAGAATGCTTAAATAACACATAAAAGCCCACTATCTGTGACTTACAGAAATTCTGTCTCCAAGGACTTAACTATTTATAAAAGGATTATGCATTTTTGTGGAGACTCAACTGTATCAGAATGCAGCCTTGCTCTCTGTGCAAAACACCAAAGCTCTGGCTCAGTATCATCTGACTGGGAAAAACAAAGTTCTCCAAACTCGTTTAGAAGGATTCAATGTCATTCTCGCTACCAAGCCTGGAGGACAGAAAGGCCACTGGAGCAATCATTTCCCTTGTTAAAAATGTTTCAGCAGACCAGCACAGAGGGAGATAGGAATTGTATCACCAAGTATTACTCTGTTTTAGAAGAACACGCTACCAAGAAGCGATTAAATTTTCATCCTAAAGCGCAGAGCCTAACGCACCTGGTTCGTACAAACTGTTAGCTGACACAGTAGAGGCAAGGTGTTCCCTGCTGTCATCAGCACTCTGCTGGATCCCACTGTCACTGCTCCGTACTGTTTTGGGGAGAAACTATAATTACTACGCAGACCATAAGATACCTGTTCTTCACAGATACCATGATAATAAAGCAAGCTCTTATACTTGGTCCTGAATACATTTTTTTTAAAATGACCAGTAAATATTCAGTAGTCTTACTGCATCCACAGTGAAATATGAAGTCACATATTTCAACCATAGCATTTATGATTATAGTAAATGTCAAAGATTATTAGAAAGGAAAAGATCAGGATAAGTAAAAAAGCTTAAATTATTTCATGAAAAAACTAAGCAATGCAGTAGCCTGGGAACAGAATAAGGCAGGGAGATGACCACAACACACAGTGGATCACTAGTGCAAATACTGAACATGCCACAGCTGTAGTACTTACTACTACGTAGTTTTGAAGAGGTATCAAAGTAGGAGAAGAGTGAATCTAGTTCATCAGGACAGAACAGAGACTCCCGTCTCGCCTCGTCGCTACTTACAGCAACCGCTGGGACATGCAAGTTAGCAAAGCACAAAGCAGGCAGTAAGGAAGGGACAGGGCAGGAAAGATCATTATTGGAAAAATTAAGAAGGATGAAAATAAGGAGGAAAGAAGGTATTAATATGTTTCTGAATGATAAGTATCCCCACTCCAAATTCTTCCCCAGCTAAAAATGCACATCTCTGAACCAGCCTTTTCTCCCCTATACTTCTGAACTAGGTTACATCCCATTAAAAGACAGATTCCGGTTTCTCTGCATGAGACAGGAAATCAATTAATACAAAAATATCTCATTTTTAAAAGAACACATGTAATATGGCTAAGGAGAGAAGCGTGTAAATACCTTTTTGGGATGCTGCACCTTGTTCCCCTGCCAAATTGGATTTTTCAGGACCACTGTGCCTTTTGTCTTCCTGACTTTGAGGCAAAACTTTTGTTCCAGATTCAGGCAGAGATACTGGCGCAGGCTGCTTCTCTACAAACTTTCTTTCCACATATTTTGCTCTGATGTAAGCCTCCTTCTCCTGTCTGTCACATACAAAACTCCTGGAGTTAGTAAGCTAATATTTTAGTATTTTCAAGTATTAGAAGAACATCTATTCCATACAAAAGCCAGTAAACAAAACTGTAGTTTGGTATTGCACGTAAGACACGCTTACAGCACACTTTCAGAAAAATGAAAAGCACGCTAACTCTTTCTGGATTCTTGATTAAATTTTGCTTAAGGCTCAAAAGAAAGTAATTTTGTGAAGTTCATGTATGTGTATTATCTTTCAGGCAGAGACTTTAGAATGTGCTATGTGGAAGAAATAAGCATTAGTTACTGTATGTTACTTCTTGGTATTAATCCTTTTTAAGTTTTACGTTAATAATCAATTAATTTAGCATATATTTAGTTTCTTAAGTAAGTATGAATTGCAACATTTGTTAAAGGAACATCGAGATTGCACAAGAGAACAATAACCAGCCTCAGGCAGGCACAGCCACTAGGTTCCATAATGCACACTGAAATATTTCTTCTTGTAACCTGAGGTTATTTTAAGACACACACACCAGTTGTGACAAACTGATGAAAGGGGCTGTAAAAGTATCACTACTGAAACTGCTGAAAGGCAGTTACCACTAGAAAGAATTATCTAGCAAATCTCCTATGTTATTTATATTACTATCATTTCCAAAGTGCCAACACTTTACAAAACACTGTTTTCTATACCATAAAAGTGTCTGACAGCTAGCAGCACTATGTTCAAACACAAATTAGCATCAGAGAACTGGAAGGCAGGAGTACAATCACTAGAAGGTTGCTATAAAGCAGCAGAGCTCATGTACAAGATAGGCAGAAAGAAGAGAGTATTCTGGGGAAATGGGGGAACAAAAGTCAAACTGGAGAACAGAGCCACTGTCAACAAAAGGCACAGCCACAGGCTGCTTCCCACAGCACCCGCAGAGCAAGTGCCGCGGGCGGAGTTGGCACAGAGCAGGCAGGAAACCAAATCAGCAAGGAGGGAGGTGAGATCAGAAAATGAAGAAGAGAAGCCAAGAGACCAACAGAATGAATATCCAGTGAAGACAGCGAGAAAAGGGGGAGAGCAAAACATACTGGTGATCAGGGGAAACAGATTCAATCAAGAGAAGCGTTATGCAGGTAACTGGCAGCATCTTTTAAAGCCAAAGGCTGAAGGAAGCAACATGAAAAGGAAGTGAGAGGCACTACCAGTAAACTACTACCTTTGGCTTCCAGGTTGTGGCTTCTTCACTCCCACTTTTTCCAACTTTGCTTCATATATTCTATTTATAACATCATTTCCCAATTCACACATAAGCTATGAGGCAAAATAAATAAATTCAAACACAGTTGCAGAAGGCTTTATCTAGCTATTTAGTTTTTAACCTCAGTCTAATCTGACAACTCAGTATTTGCACGTAAGTACACTTACAGAAATAAACACGGGTTTATATGATGATAATGAAATAATCAGTGAATAGAGAGACCAAATTCTGAGATAGCAAAGAATACCATCACTTTTTTTTCCAGTGTCATTCCCTTCTAAAAATGGATGGCAAACATGACCGTCTGTCATTCAAGAATTTTTTTGTGCAATCAGAATGACACCTGCAGGCCTCATTAACTAGGGTACCACCAGCTTTGCCAGTAGCTCCTCTTATCCCATCGGCAAGAGACAATTCAATCAATTCTGTTCCATCTTGTCCAACACACATTTTTCTAAGCCATAATCTGTTCTGTCTACAGGAAAAGATCAAACACAAAAAACAGTCTGCAGATACTACTTCAAGGAGAATTTGGCCCATAAAGTCCAGCTTACTGACAGCAACGAACAGACTTCTTGCTTTGAACACCAGGTAGAGAATATTCAGCTCTGGTATTTACAAGAACAGGACAAAGGGTGTAGTTTTGGCAACTTTTGTTTTCTTCCTCAGCATGAACACACTGATATTAAAATTATTTAAGGTCAAACCACAAGAAAAGCACCCCTCCTCACATTGTGTTTCAATTGTTCAGAACAGAGAAGCAATACCTAAGAACTAGAACTTTACAGCTAGAAACGAATGCTTTGCATCAGTTATCCACTCGCACACATGCATCCATGCTGAGGTGCTATTTCAGTATTTCAATGTCATATGATTTTCATAACCATGCTTCAAGCTAGAATTTTGGCACACAAACAGTACACAAGAGCAGTTGCATGAGTGTTCTCCTACAAGCCAGCAAGAGTACAAAATCAAGATCTCACTGTAAGAGCTGGCATTTGAATTTTCAAGTGTGCTTTAGGCTGATACAGCAATTCCAAAGTCTTTACAGTTTTACAAAGTTTTACTACTGGTCTGTAAACAGACTTCCCTTTTCATAAGTTGAAAATATCAGCAGAAATGTATGACTCAAAGGGCATTGTGAACCTGAAGGTGTCCTAAGGTGTTCTGACTCACAAGTTTGCAAGAAAAATGACTGCTGCTACTGCATGTGTTATATGCAGCTGTGACCTAAAACCCAAACACAACTATAAACATTTTCTACTCAAAAAAGCAAGACGCGCACTAGGTACAAATGCAAGCGTTTCCTCTCTGATGCAGAGGTTTTAGAACAGCAATCTACATACCAAACAGTAACTTGCTTTAAAAATACTATCATACCTTTAGAAGTTCAGGTTCCCATGAATCCAGCGTTAAAGATCTTACTTTTGAGAAGTGGACTCCCAAGCTCCTAAACAGCACAAAAATAATATTAAACTGTAACTACGTGCTGTGTCTTATCTCAGACAGCTTTACCATTAATTTATGCAAATAAAGCAGCTACCTTCATTTTGTTCACAAAGAGGGGTCTCTAATCTCACTCCAACATATATCTGAAGAGGCAAATGCCGCCCTTCCTAACTAAATGAGTGCACAAACGAAAAGACAGGTCTGGAGAGTTCCCTAACCTGTGGATACCAGAGCACTCGATGCACAGTGTGATGCCCAGGTTGATACTGGCCCAGCGCGGATCTGCCAAACCACAGTCACAGCAGGCAGCGTTACCAGGAATACACTGAACTCGCTGGAGAGCACTGTCTCCCTTTAACAACTTCTCTTTCGTCTCACTCCCAGATTCTAGGCTTCCAGTAGAAGGGGATGATTTCTTTTCCTGTTTCTAAAAACAAAAGAAAGGAAACAAATAAATCAGAGACACACTAAATTAAAGAAATAAAAGTCCTACAGATACTGACTATGAGCTAGAATTCTAGAAAAATAACTTCTGCATTTAAGACCAAGGAAAGCCAGAGAACTGAAAAAAATCTCATCAAAAATAGAGGCCAAAGTAACATCAGTAAAACAGAATGGAAGATAGATTAGATATAAATCAGTCTTCAAAATTTCATTGCATGTCCACTGGAAGACAGCCAATGGATTCTTTTTTCTTCCCCTCATGAAAAGAGGTTTTCTCTACTTTTAACTTGCAGGAGCTAAAGGCAGGGGGTAGTTTGGATGGTTTTTAAACTCACCTCAGATTCATCCCCTTTCTCTCTGTACGCTGTAGCGATACTGGTCTGAACAGCCTTAATCCATGCCTGCCGCAGCTTTTCCGAGTCAGCCTGCAGCATGCAGCTCCTGTGACAAATCACACGTGTGCTCAGATTCAGAGACTGACCAGGCAGCTAACATCAAACACCACACTGTTCAGTAAATTACAGACTCTTGAGAAAGTTTCTTCCTACTGCCACAGGTACATTGTTCAGTAGCATCACCTAATGAACCCACTTATTTAACAAAGCAGCGGAGCCTTTATGAACTGTAAACTCCTGGTTTCAAAAGTATTTGCGGGTAACGCTAAAACATAGATATGACTCTTCAAACAACCCAGAGAATGGTTTAGCTTCCCATTACCTTTCTTACTCTGAATTTTTCATTCTATATCCTCACATGAAATTTACCTCCATGACTAATTACACAAGATACAGGTTTCAATCCTTAAAAACAGTTTCATTCACTGAGATCGAGAGAAATAAAGAGAAAATAATTTTGAAGCTCCCTGACAAACAATGAAATACTTTTCAATCTAACAGTCAAAATAAACAGGTCATGAAGTATAAAACTGCTCCAATACTTACGGAGCAGGCAAGCAGGAGCAAAATGTATGTTAAAGTGAACCACAACTGAGGATGCAAACATTAGTACAGCAATTTATTAAGAAGAGAAACTTAAGCAGGAGTGGGGAGTGTAGAGAACATTCAAACCTAAAAGCAGGTTGACCTTACAAGGAAAATTTAAAATACGGCCACACCTGGAAATCATTAATGAGAAATTTATGTCCGGCCCTTGCTGCAGCAGGATGGCCTTATTTCTCCAGACACAACCAATACAGTGTGCACCGCCAGAGCTGAAAAAGTATTTATATTTCATAGTTTCTCTTAGTGCATTCTGAAATGGAATTCAACACTGAGATAATAACTTAGTAATATGTTTCTGTCTCATCACACCAATCAGAAATCTGGAGAAACTGAGTTTTATTTTCTATGTTACTAAGCAGCCTGACAGTATCAACTACTATTGAAGCTGTAACAGCTCCATAACCACAAGCCATCTATGTGCAAAGCACAAGAATGTACGTTCATTTTAATGCCAAAAGTAAAGTAAATACTAAGAAGACTTCTCACAGCACCACTTGCTCTTAGCCAAAATTTCAGAGAACAGAATTGTTCAGATACTTTCTCTCATTTAATTTATCCCAAGAGAAACATTCATCTTGCATTTCAAGACAACTGAATGTAATTTTTTTTTTTTTACATAGGTCATGCTCCATCACTTCTGCTTACTTTGTGGGAGAAACCACCTCAAAACAGAAACGTCTTTCTATGTCTTCACAGTGTTTAACTGTGCAAAGCCGCAAGTCTTCAACGACTACTGTGGGATTATCCTAATAGACAAAAATTAACAAAAAAAAGTCACATAAAGGAAATACAATAAAGCTGCTAATAATCTCAAATTATTTATAATTTAATTCTATGTGCTTGTTTACACATATTTTTTTCTCCAAAAATAAAATTCTGAATAGGTGGAATCAGAGATACTTAGTAGGAAACATATAGGTAAGTTTTAACGTTTAGTTATATTTAATGAAAATTTAATACAAACTTCGGAGAATTCCTTCTTACCTACAATTCAATCTACTAAGCAATCAACACCTTAAATTTAAAAAACAGTATTCCAGATACTTTCTAAGAGATGCAATTAACTCACAAATAAACCACAAAGATTATACCCAAATCAGCAGTATTAGAAGCACCAAGCATAAAACCCAGAAACTTGATACAGTGGTTTGAAAACTTGACTCGATTCACGCAAAGGCTATTCTAAGCTAAAGGTGCTCCAACTCAACTGCTTCCTTTCTACCTACACCAGTGAATACACTTGATTTAACAATGTCAGTTAACAAAGACTATCCTCTGAACCTGGTCCGTTAACACTGAAGAGAAATTAATAGCCATCAGCTTTTTCCCATTCCCTCCCCATCTCCACACAGTTCTCTATTTTCCAACCTGGAGAACAGTTACAGCGACGTGGTGCAAATCGCGTTCCAGAGCAGTGACCCGAGGAGCTCAGGTGGAGCCGGAGGCCGGAGGAGCGGTGGCCGGAGAAGGTGCTGCTGCCTCCAGCAAAACCCCAGATGCTGACTGCTGAGCCACCTCACACTGTCACTACTGAATACATCCCTGAGCATTTCTTAACAGGCATTTTCACACCTTCCTCCCTTCGCCTCCTTCTGTCCCCAACTGCTGAATTGGGGGTGTGAATCCAGAAAGGAAGAGGGGGGTTCAGCATGACTGCGCAGAGAACAGGCGGAACATCCCTCCAGCCAGTACCAGCCTTTTGGGACCTGTAACTTTTAAGGCTCTTCATAAACCTTCTCTGCAACAAGGGAGAAAACTTCTCCAAAGGGAGAAACTGTTTTCCAAAGGGAGAAACGACTTTAGAAAAGGGGTTGGGTTGTGGAAGACCGCACGGGATGCCAGTCACGGCACTGATTCTCCCTCCCCTGAGCAACCAGGAAAACCATCACCCACACCCCAAACTCTCCCAGTCCGGTTGTTGGTACCTACCTTAAATTTCTTCTGGTAGACGAGTTGGTTATTTTGGATTGAGAACCAGCGCCTATTCAAATGAAGAGACATCCAGAGAATACATCACTGATTTCCAGTGCTTATTTGACTAGAATGTGCTAAAAGACAGTCTGCAGAGAGACTGCGTAAAAGAATTCAAAGTAATGCCACAGTCAGTTTTGGCAAGTGTTTCGTGAGAATAAGGAAAAGAGGGAAAGCAGAGACAAAACAGAAGAGGAAGCAATGTTCAAATAATCTGAGTCCTAAACAAACACATTCACGTTAGGACATTAGTTAAGCTATCACACACCAGCAATTTTCAAAAGAACATTTACTGCTGTATTTTAGCAGGAAGCTATGATTTTAAGTAGTTGTTTGATATAACATAAAAATCAGATAGTCTGAATAATAAAAATACTTAACCTATTAAGCTACTCACTCCTGAAATACTTTTGAGAGTAGAACTAAGAAATAACTTACTAAGGCACTAAAAATCTACAATGTTGCCATTTCAAGCAGGTTTAATGTCAATCTGTATTTGGCATTTCTTAAAATTTTAGATACTGAAATAAAAAACGGCTGCATATAAAACCAAAGCAAAACAAATTAAGATGTTTTAAGTAGGATTCTAGCTTAAGTCTCAGCTTTGTAGGAAAAGATCAAATGAAAGATTTAATGAAGGCATCCTAATAAAACCCCAAAGATAACATAACACTGACAAATCCTCTGAATTATATCTTCCCTTGTCAAACTCACTGTTCAGGTGTGATACAATTCACAGAGACTAGCAGGACCATTTGTATTTTTAAAAAAATTACGAGCATCTCAGATCTCTCACAACTCTGTTTGATCAGACCACTGAATATTAAAAAAAAAAAGCAGAAATACAACCATCCCTTTCTAGCTCCTCTGGGGATGCACAAAACAAAAGCTAACCAATCATCACTGGTTCGGAACTGTAAAAAAATGAAAGGTCCTGCAGTGAAATTTACACTTTTTTCATTCTGTTCAGGCTTATAGGGTGAACCTGTGTTTATCAGAGCATAATTCCTCAATTATCTCAAATACTCCACTTAAACCACACACGATGTTTTTTCTGCACTGCCCATTAGTTAGAATGGAAACAGTACACAAAATATTTTATTGCAACATATCTTTTTATTCCCCATCAGCTGCTGAATGTCACACTACAGTTTACTACAGTTAGTAACAACAGGGCTCCATTCAACCACCACACACCATTCATGAAAAGAAGCACACAAAGATAGTTAAGAAGAATTAAGACATATATAAAAAAGTTAGATTCAAATCAGAAAAATCTAGTATTTGTTAGAAAAGTTAGTATTTAGTAGACAGATGAGATTCTACCTTTTAACAATCTTTTCAAATGTTGTGCAGATATTTTTAATTTAAAAAGCAACAACAGGATCTTTTAATACTGGATTTCTGTAACATTGTAACAGTCATCTTTTTGGGTTAAAGTAATTGAACAGAATAATGCAAAAAGTTAATTACTTTTTCAATTTATTAACATCCGTAGTTTTGTTCACTGCTATTTAAAAGGTATCACCTTTACCATCGATTTAAAAACACACAGATGCAGCAAATAAGCCTCAAATAGGAGCATAAGGCAGGTATATTTAATAAATATTTAAATAGGTAACTCAACAAAAAACCCCACAGATTAGACAAGGAAAATGTGATTTTTTTTTCAAACACAACACCAAATTAAAAAAGCCATGAAAAGAGGTGCCTAAGTGATAAAGGAAAAAAAAAATGCAGCCTTGCCCCAAGATGACATGCAATGGAGCAAATCCTTAATAATGGCCTTAGGCAGTGTAATTAACTTCATTAATGCAATGTTTCACTTGTTCTACAGCTAAATATTTAGTGAGTTACTACAGTAAAACTGCAATCTGATCAACTGCATAAGTGAGCACACAAATTGCAAAACAAATTTGTGTAATCTTTAAAGCCTAGTCTAGAAGTTTTAAAAGTATTCCAGCCTCTTTTCTTCCTAGCAGAGAAATTAAATCAGCCAACATGTGTGAGGGTTTTGATAGAATTTTTTATAGAAACTTGTACTGAACAAGATCAAAAATTTAGATTGTGGTGTATCTTGACATCTACCTAAAAAACATGACCTAAACGGAAAACAAAGTTAATACATTTTACTGTATACTCGAAAAAATAAAAGTGGTAGACGCCCCTCCAACACGCAAAACACAAGCACCGAAGTTGCTGTGACAGGTAATATCATGCCTACCCTGTTCTAAGAATTAATGCTCCTAAACCTCTGGGCAACATGTGCAATAAGCACTGACCATCATCAAAGCTTCCTCAAATGTGTCATTTTGTCAAAAATAGGAGAGAAACATAGTGAAGGAGAAAATATACTTAGGGAATCATAGAATCATAGAATGGCCTGGGCTGGAAGGGACCTCAGAGATCATTTAATCCAACCTCGCTGTCATGGGCAGGGACGCCTCTCGACTAGATCGGTCTCAAAGTAATTTGCATTGCCTCACTCAGCAGTGCTTAAATATAGCTCTTTGGGTTTAGAAACAATGTTTTCCATCATTTATACCTGCACAATTCAGGAGTATTCATTACATAGGAAACAATACAAGAATTACTGAGAAACATTTCCAATTCCTGAGAACTGAGAGTAATACTAAATGAAATATAAAATTTACATAAAAAATACCGACTCTCAAAAAGGAAACTATTTTCTTCACTAGTTGCTATCAGCACGCAAATAAAACAGAGTGATTAAGAATGCACAACATTTAAAAGTTACGTCTCCATTTCCAAGAGAGTTGACAAGAGAAATCTCACCAACTTCAATCGGAAAAAGTCAGAACACTGATCTTGTATGTTCAGAAGTTTGAGTGCAGAAACTGCTTTAATTCCTTATCAGCTAAAACTAGCTCCATCTTTCTAACTCTTTTAGAGGTGCTAAGCAGCAGGTATACTGGCATCCCAGGCAGAATCCTTCTGTTATTTTCTTAGACTGAGTCACTTAAACATCCATTGCAAGTAATCAAAATTAAATGCAGGGTTAATTAAGAGCTTTTTGCGTGCCAAGAAAACATTGGGAAGGTATAAAAGAAGCTGGTTGGTACCTGATGTGATCTGGCTTTTTCCTGTCATGTGAAAAAATGGGGTAGGATTAAAACATAAGGGAAAGGAGGAGAAGGAATGAAAAATGCAAAATGAGCAAAATAAGCAAAGAATTAGCATGATCTGAAAACACAGCAGAATTAAAAAGGAAAACATTTAATGCATCCAACCTGAAAACTATTCAGAATATAGTAGCATTTGATAAAAGCATTTCTCCCTACACACATTTATTCACACTTAATCTTTCTTTGTGATATGGACTTGGTTTTCATTTTAATCTCTAGGAACCAAAACAGCTTTCTACCTGTTGTTCCACAATAATAAATACACCTGATTGCAGTTCCTGACACCTTAAGAGAAATTGTGTACAATAAGATGTACCACTTAGAGACAGACACACATTCAAACCCAAGTCTCCGTACCTTTTGCTGTAAGACTTGCCAGTATAAAGATACCATTTTGATTCCGCTAAAGTGTATTATCTGAAACGCTCATGTACGTTACACACTAACCATTTAGTCACAGTAAAGAGACTTGCAAAATCTCCAGCTCTTTCAAAACACAGTTGACACTGAAGAGCTCCTGGGGTTTACTTTGTAACCTGCCCAGATACTATTTGTTTCTCAGGCTGGTGTCATGCGCTACACCAGCCACAGGAAACTTGAGGGATAAGCCCAAATAATTAAAGTCTTCACGCAATTAAACCCCAGCTGCCAGCTGTCCCAGGAAGAAATCACAGTATCCTAGCAAGAAATAGCTTGGACTGGAAACAAAATAAGCTTTCATTCGTTGGAACAGAGCTATCACTCTTCTAAAGGGCTGCTTTACGTGTTTTGGTTTTTTTTTTCCTCCTCCAGCAACCAGACATTTCCCAGGATATTCTTCTATGGTGTCCATGGATTCATGGGCCAAGAGATGCACACAGAAACATCACAGTTATCTAATTTATTAGCTAGAATCACACTGATGTGTGTCAAACCCACAGAAAAATCTATCGTACCATTTCCTTTCCTCTTACGTTTCTAATGCTGGCAAGTATAAGCTAATAGTGGTGAACTGCAATGATTTTTTTTTTGTGCCTTTAATTCTATACTTAAAGAAGTACTTAAAGGCCTAGAATCATTAAAAAGGCCAACTGATATCAACAGCAGGAAAAGAGAAGCTACCATTTTAAATACATATTATTACTGACAGTGCAATTAGCAGTTAGTGAGGAAGATCCGTGCTGTCGCCCTTGGTTCAGAACATCAAGAAACTGTAGTATTTCTTCCCAGGCTAATTCCTCCGATTCCATTTTAGCTTGCTGATTTTCCACCCACCTCCCCCAAAGGTGGGCATATAATGAAACAGGAAGCTACCTACACCCAATAAAAACACTTGAAATATCACGTCTGTGCTGGGGCCTCTGACTTCAGCTTTGAATTTCTTCATATAAAATACACAGTTCTCCAAATGCCTCCTCCTGTGGTATTTCCTTGTACATTTTTATGCACAAAACAGTCTTACATAATGACACAGTCTTTTCTTGTACTCTGTCTTGTAACTAGAAAACCACTCTCACCTGTAATACATAGTAAATTTAATTCAGTTTAATCTCCCTGCAGCTGAAGCTGCAAAACTATGTAAGTAAAGCAGCAGAAAGTGGCAAGAACCACTTTGGCACCTACAAATAAAAGCAAGATAAAAAAAATACTTCTCTATTTTTATTAAAACATCAAAAATGGGGCTAGGTTCAGAAACCATTAGTTGTCTTCATGAGGAGGTCTTAAATGTTTATTTTACGTATGGTAGTAGTAGTTTCATAACTATTAGTAATGGTTTATGAATGTGAAGTACAAATTTAAAATTGTTATATAATAGATAGCATATCCAATGCTATTTTCTACCTAATTCTGAAACATCCAACTAGCCTATCAGAGCAAGATAAATTATGAAGAATCTAAGATTTAAAAGGGTTAAAGGTTTAGCTTTAATGAATACTCCTGTGACAAGAAAAAAACACCACTATAAGCAAATGTAAATTACACAGTAGAAGTAGGTAGCTCTGACTCATTACTGAGCTGTTCACCTTGTATCTCTGAAATAACTTGTCGTTTAGATATATTTTTTATTATATATGTTCAAACCTGTAAATTAACCTGAAAGAATATCATTGTGTTATCTTGATTTAATTATGACTTCCCTGTATTTATTTTGTGTCTATTTAAATTTCCAATGTAGAGAAGTTAGTTTTAACTGAATCCTACTTCCTAACCCCCCCGAAGGTAAGATACGCACACAGCAACATGAGGTATGAAGCTACAGGGAAGAATATTTCAACACTCTTGTCCTGCTCCCTCCTGTCGCCTCCCCAGAGAGCGAGGCCTTTGTGCGATTCAAAAGAACCCAGAGAGCAACTCAAGAGTTTTGCCTTCAGTCACTTATCAGAGGGTGATGTCAATCCTGCAAAATACCTTGCAAAAATAACCATTTCAGCCTGCTGAGAATCCACGAAAGGACAATCTCCCTCCCTGTTACTGAATTTTTTCCTCAGCGCGCTTACACCAATGTTTCAGCTCAGACCAGGAATGTGCTTTTGAAGCGTTATCTCCCCGTTTTCTCCCTTCAGCACCCTTGGATGCCTTGCAGATTTGTCTTGGAGGATTCTGAATTCTGCTTGGATGAAATCAACCCAGAAGGTACATTACAATTAGATGGGTAATCCGATCACAGGACCAGACTACAAGTGGTCCCACGCCAAGTCCCTTAAACTAGTTGTAGATGACTTGCTAATGCAGGCTCAGTCTCATTGACACCAGCAGCCCTTGCATCGCTCTTCACATTTAAGTGAAGCAATCCCGATTTGTTACAGACTTGTGAAGTTCCAAGATGCTTAAGGAATCACAGAATAATTCAGGTTGGAAGGGACCACATATCGAAAGGCACATTCTGGCCTTTGAAACAAAGCAAATTGTTTAACAGAAGCACTGCTGCAAAAACTGCAGAGCATAAGACCATAGAGAGAGCTCTGTATCACAACAAATTAACTTGAAAAATCAAGAACTGTATCCAACTGTACTGCAAATGCTCCAGCACACATACTATTTCCTTGAACAGTGTACACTCTTGGAAATGCACAAGAAATCCTGTTCAGGGAGAAAAATATTTAAACAATACAAAAATATACATTGTTATGTATATTTGAATTCCTAACAGTAACAATAACTAACAACATACTTGGAATTCCTAACAGGAACATCAAAACTACTAAGCAGAGTCACTGTACAGGACAGGAACTGCAAAGGGTAACAATTACATGCTTAACTTTAAGAAAAAAATAACCTGAGTACTTAAGTTCTTCACTGTGTTTCTCTGCTTCCAATGGCTATACAACTTCCAGTCTACTTTGTCCTCTAATACTTATTTTCCCAGCATAGACATTTGCAGAACATTGTATAGAATCGTGTGGATCGCTCTGTTTCAACCCCAAAGTAAGGCTACGATGCAGTTACAGAGCCGGACTGGGCACAAAGCACATTTTCCATATATAGGACTTCTCCAGACTAAGATACATCTGTAGAAAAAGACTTGCAAACAACTCAGACAGAAAATAAGGAAAAACTGCTTTGAAGCATCATCTCTACATTAATTAACAGTCATGCAAGTGTTCTGTCAAAACTGCTGAGTAAATAAGTAGCATAGGTTGTAAGACAGCTAGAATTTAGCTCTACAAGCAGTATCTTAATAAGCTAGTAAAAGTTCTGCATAATTACCTGTTCCAAGTCTTGAAGGCATTGCTGGCTCGCTTGAATAGATAACCTTCCATAACAATACCATTGGCTGCATCGACATTGTATTCTAGTTTAGTATCATCACTGGAATAATCCTGGTTCAAAGGAACAAGACAAGAAAAAGACATTGCAGTTTCAAATGAAACTTTACATACAGGCAGCATTAACATCAAAACAATCGAAAATTTAGGAATAATGTTTTGTTTGCAGCTCTTAGTAGTCAGGTGATGGCTTTCAGTCCCTAACAATTTCATTTTTTTTAAAAGCAATTTTATGAGATGAGCATGCTGAAGATTTTTTTACCTGTGCACAAGAATTTCTTGCTCAGGTACTGGTGGCCTCTGTGGCCAAGTATAGGGCAAATGTTACTGTCAGAGCAGCTGCTGCTTCAACTGTCTGCTCAGACAGTCTCACAGGTATTTCAAAGAAAGAGGAAGAATAAGGCAGAGGAAAAGGGACAATGGGAGTTAGGAGTGAAAACTGAAAAGCAATTGCAGTCTGTTACAGACAACTGTATAGAGCCAGTCCTGCTTCAGCATCTTCCTCATCTCTCATCTTGACAAGCGAGCCAGATCAGAACTTAGAAGACAAGGAATCAGATAAAGCTGATGCTATCAGTATCTCTAAACTAAAGCACTCAGAGTGTTGGCAATGATGACAAGAACTCAGCAGTGGTTTTTTTTCTTTATGATCTTTGACAAGAAGATGAAGCTAAAGGTAGGACAACGGAATATACATTTCCGTCAATCTAATAACAAATAATAAAAGCTAATAACTCTTAATAACAGCTTTACAGGTTTTAGAAAAGTTAACTGTTTCACATCTTCAGCAAAGGTAGAATCAGCTAAGCAGTAATACATGTGGTAATTATTTGCTTCTGTATCTCATCTGAAACTGCACCAACTTCCCAGGGAGCTACGGAGCTGGGGTAGTCACTGAGTTGGAGGTCAACAGCTGCCAGGGGTGCATGAAAAAGCACACATGAAATGACATCATTTTTCATAAGCTATGTCTAGGGATCAAAATAATATGCATGCTACTATTTAATCTCACTGTTAGTAAAATATGTCCTTAAAGTACACTAGTAACATACAGCTTCTTCCCCTTAACTAGGGCAGAAGAGACACATCACTGAAAATTTTCAAAACAAACTCAAAAAAGCCCAGGTTAACTACTGAAGATGCAGGATATTTCACAACACCACTCTCTCACACCTTCAACAGGTATTTTTCTAAATTGCAAACATCAGATTTGTGTGAAAAGGGTGTTTGTAAATCTGTGTTCTGAACTTTGCTCCTTAGGAATTTATCTACACATAGCAGTAAAGAGGCTATATCAAGGAAACTAATATTAAAGAAAAAAAGCCAGCTTCAAACCCAGTACCATCAGCCCCATGTAAAAGTCCAGCCTGCACACACATTTTCTGCTACACACGATGTTTACTCCTATACATGTGGACCATTTGGTCTAATTCAAGGTTAACTGAAACAAGACAGTGAAGTAGTGACAAATATTAAAATGGACCCTTTACACTCCCAGGCCAGCACAGCATCAAATTCCATAAAATTACTCACGGTGTTTTCAGCTATCACCCATGTGAATACATTAACTGAATTTGAAATGTTAAATCTAATTATTATTAACTCGCTAACAGAAGATCAGTGCAAAAGTGTTCCAAAAGATACTGGAACTATTATAGCAGTATTATATACTGATCTGAATAAACACAAAAGTTGGAAATAAAAACTTAAAAAAAAATATCACAAACTTGTGCTTTTATTATACAGCATTTAATAACTTTGATTTTCTACCTGTTTTCTAGATGAGAACATGCTGATCATTAAAGACTTCCTGTAGGCATTAACAGCCAAATAACACAGTACAATTTAACTTAGTATTTCACAACTTACAACATATCGAAATATTCTCAGAGTTCTTTCTGCTTTTTAGTTACCCTCTCCATAAAAAAGAAGAAAAAGAAAAAAGGCGAAAACCCCTACAAGTACAGACTCAGACGTGCTCATGTCACATTCCCTCCCTCTCCCAAAAAACTGATAAATTACTCTAACTTACCAGCTCCCAAACATAATGAAACCTGCTAAAGATTTGCATCTTCCTGCCTCAGTGACGCCTGCAACTCCTCTGTCTAGTGAAAGACAACCCACGTTCCCTCAGTCTGTTCTGTCCAAACTTCTCTAAGTAATCACATTTTCCTCCAGGTCTGGAGAACTGCTGCAGAAGATACAACTGTCTTTTCCAATGACTCCAGATTTACACTTTGAAGACATATACAAGCATGACAGGAAAACTCCTTTGGGTCATTTATCACGCTACATTCTCAGTCCAAATTGTCCAAAACACTGAGCCTTCCTCGTGAAGTGCACTTAGTGTCATTTTTAATGGCTTCCCTGATTGATTTCCATCTTTAACAAGCAGATAAAGACACAGGAGGACAGAGACAAATGTTTAATATTTTCCTAACCATACACAGCAGTCTATCAACTCAGGGTGTGAGGGAGCAGAACTTCCATATGCTTTATCCATGAAACCTCACTGATAAAATTGTGGTCAGGAAAAAGATGGACAAACGAAAAAAAACCCCACACACTTCATTTCAATTAGAAATATAAAATCAGAAAAAGGAACAAGACAAGCTGTGTTTGGTCTTATACTCTCTACTATTTTATGATTAAAAAATAGGAGAAAAGCAGTCATATTATGGTTTATTTTTGTCTTGGCACATGGAAAAGTTCAGTGAATCACAAAAAATAATCAGTGGGTGGAGAGAAATACATCCGTATCTTTCCAGTGCTCTGCATAAGAGAATCACATGTTAAATAACTGGGTCACTTTCTGTGATTCAGAATTTTGTATTCCTTCAGAAAAACTGCAGCTGATAAGGGCCAGATTTTAAACATAATTTATTTACTAATTAGGAGTCAGTTAGAACTAAAGTACATTTCACCTAATCAAAACTAAGAAAATTAAGCCAGTGTTATGAAAGTTACACTGACGTGCTGTACCACGCATTTCAGTCAGATATGAAGGAAAGAACATCTACAGCTTCTAGCCTGACACTCTTTTGTCAAGGTCGACCAGATACCGCAAGAGCAACCTGCAGAAGTGGGTTACGTTGTGAAGCGTGCAGCGTGCTTTCATTCTTTTCCTTTAAATGTCCGTGAGGGATAGCAAACCAGCTGGCAACAGAAACACCAACTTTCATTTCCACAATTAACACTAATCTGGTGGGTCACAGAGGTTTTACTACACTTGACAATGTTTCAGTGGATGCATTTTCATACGAACATCACTTGATCACACATACGGGATTAATTTCGTAGCTTGCGTGTTTCCTTTATTTTGACATACAATTTTCTTGTCACAGAAACAAAGCCTCATACTTTTCAGCAGCAGAGTTTTCAATTTACTTTCAATATGAAGCTTGTTAGCAGGTCGTGAAAGCTATTCAAGCTGTTTTAGCAGTAAATCTTAGGGAACGTGAGTATCTGCATTTTAATGTCAAATATGTACTGAGTATGGTTTTCACTTCAGAGAAGCAGAAATTTTTAAAGTTTTTTAAAAGGCAGTAAATGGGGGAGCGTAAGTACCAAAGAAAACACTAATCTGAGAAATTACTTGGGCATATATTGAACAGAAGATGCTAATTGTGCAACCCTCATTTAGAAAGTTGCTTCCATTCCCTTCCCAGTGGCAAAAGATGTTTGTCATGCTTAAATTGAAAGTCCCTTTTTTCTAAAGGGCTGAGAACAACAACAGACCCAAGTAAGAAGATTTCCAGTCCAAGACAAAGTGAAGAAGACAAAATAGTTATTGAGCATAGCAGTCACTTGAAATACTGGCATATCTTTGCTTTTTGAGATAGGAATTAGCTTGCATTCCTTCTCAACAGCAGCCCTGGTTTCTGCCTGTGTTATGACCGTGGTAGCATCTGGTTTCCTATCACCTTGTTTATTCAAGATGTTAAAAATCTGCGAATCATTCTCACTCCAGCTGTTTCCCGAGCAGTTCTTTGAATGCAGAAGTGGTGGGGTTTTTAAATCAAAAAAGGATTTGAATATCACAAAAACTATGCCAAGTTCAATGTAAACATTTCTCCTGTGTATTTCCCTCCTTTTAGAACAAAATACAAGCTCTGTAACAAAATACAAGCTCTGTCACAAATCCAAAGTCATAATGCTGTTTACAGGTCCAATGACTTCTAAATTATTTTTTAATTTAACATGTTACTACAGCAATGGGCTGCAAACTGTTCAGAAAACAACAGTTGTAAGTCTTAAGTGATACTGACACTGTGACACCACTTTTTTGATATGAATCTTTTCCTATAAAATATATTGCAAAAAGATCCTGGAACGATCATGACATTTCTAGATTAATTCATAGTATGTGTTGCTCCAGATTAATACAGAAAAAAATAATTTCTTACGTGAAAAACAAAAATACAATTGTTTCCTGCATATTTGCTGAGTAAATACAACACAAAAAGTAAAGTAAACAAAATTACAGGCATCAGTTCTCTTAAAACAGAAATCAAACTATAGTGGTGACCAAGGCCTTCCATTAGTTTTGTATATCCTCTCAGACAACAGCCTAATTAAAAAGGACAATGATTATAAAGAAACATGAAATGAGTTATTTAATCAGTGCAATTATTCCGCATGCACCTACACATATACGCAAACACGGGCAGGGGTTAGGCGTGTGCACATGTACACTTACCTAAATATTTCAGAAAAGGAACTATTCTTTTTCCACACAATGAAGAAAAGGCATCATTCTGAAGCATTAGACTGAAACTGCAGTATATTAAATGCATTTATACCTCATGGAACATTCAACACAAGAACCAGAACTTTCAGTAGTTACAAAACACGGAAGGATTTGGCACTGGAAGATTTGGCAACACATGCCCAAGGGGCAGGCCAGCGGACATGACAAGCCACAAGAAGAGAACAAGGTCGCCATCCTGGTCACGTTGACCAGATGACAAATAATGATATAAGAACAAGATCCAAGGTCTAAGGCAGTTTAGGATTCTGAAAACCTGATGGGCTGAAAGCAAACTGGGGGAAGGTTGGGAAAAGCAAGTAGGAAGAGACAAAAATTAAACACACATCATGTGTTGCCTGATCTAGTTGAGAGGCGTCCCTGCCCATGACAGGGAGGTTGGATTAAATGATCTCTAAGGACTCTTTCAGCCCAGGCCATTCACTGATTCTATGATCATGATTTAAGAAGGAAATCAAGAAAATGATCAGACGAGCTCTAAGAAGTCTCCAGCAAAGCACGTCCTCCACAGGCTGCCATCATCAGAAAAATGGACCAATGACTTCACTGCTAAGTACAGGAGACAACATATACAACTGAAAAACCCAGAACTTCAGAGGACAAGATACAGTATAATCTGACCACCCTTATTGTATTTTAGAGACAATGTAAAATTGTTGTTCAATTAAATTAAGGAACACTAAATAAAATTACCTCATTATGACTGCGATTTGTACTAGAAACCAAGAATATTTATATTACACATAAATATAGCTTATCAAGTTTCACAAAGCTTAAAAGTTCCAATAACCATTGATACTATTAGAAACAGTTTACCTGTAAAGCAGCCTTAGGCAGCATATGAAGAAAAAACAGAGACTGTAAACATTGTTAGCAACAGCAATGACCATAATTTGGGGTAAAAAGTTATTTTGATGTCTAGTTAAAAGACAATTGTCCATAACTTACATTGCTCACCAAGCATCACAACTCTGTAACAATAAAACCCTCAACTACTTCAGACATCTGAAAGTAGGTCTTTTGAGACCAAACAAATTAAGAATTTAAGCAACGTTAACTCCCCAGTTCCATCTCTTTCTTATTTCCCCTCTTTCTTCCCCTTCTCCGTCTGTACTTATCTCCTGTCTGCATCCAAACCCAGCGCATCAGCTCTGCCCTACAACCCGTCATTCTGTCTGCTCAGAGTTAGAGCAGTCCTACTGCTTCTCACCAACTCCTGCAGGAATGACAGGATGAGGCAACAAAAACTTTTTCATCAACAAAAATGTTACCTTTTCCCATTAGTATTAATATTGACTCCTATATTAAGGTTACCTAATTTATAGTCTTAGCATGCTTTCATGCCTGAATTTATTTACTCATCAGATTTCATCTACACTAGCTTTTTTTTTAAGCCATCTGAACAGATACAGAAAGTATTTGAATGAGAGTAAGAAGAGTTGCATTACCTTTAAACTGGTATCTAAGCCCTTTCAAAAGTACCTGCAGTATTAGCTCACTACTGGAGAGTTCGGTGAAAATATTTTTAACTTCTAGCGTTACACCTGCAAAACCAATGCTGATCTAGAGCTTCTGAAACATCCAAACAACAGAAGTCATTCCCTCCACAACATGAATTATCTTCATTTTTCTTGAAAAGCACAAATAAGAACTGTTATACATATATCTCTTATACAACTCTTCCCAAAACAGCAATTTAATGTTAGCACTTTCCTACTTCTGTAGCATTGAACATCATACATTAGATACCCTTTACAAAAGTTTACTTTTTGCTCTTTATATGCAACAGCAGCTCAAAGTGCTCCACTTATATTTGGCACAGTCCAGAACGTGACACATACGATTGTGGGACTACACAGCATATGCACCTCTTCTACAGACACAAAGGAGGGAAAGATAGCAACTTTTACAACTATATTGAAGCCAAACTGCAATAGGAATTAAGAACTGTAATGTAACATTATACTTCCAGCATTCAAATAAATTCTACTGTTCTCCTTATGTTTCAGTCAAAACTAAACTTAATACTTGCTTCTGTAACACAAAATCAATATCTGCAACCCAACCCTACACGCAGTGATGTGTATGTCTACTTCTCTGCATTAAAGATGCCATCTCTCAGAGTTCTGATGCAGAGATGCACGGCTGGGGAGAGATGCTAGAGAGAAAAAAAACGTTTGTGCAGTCTGCCTTTTACATTCTCTCAAGTACCTTTTGTTGAATAGTGGAGTGCTTTTGCTCCATATCTCTCTTCTCCTTTGCAGCATCTACAGCCAACTGATCCAGCTGTAAAGAGAAACAGAAAATTGGATCTTTAGATATCAAGAAAAAATTGGCTCAGGAGGTTTCATAATGCTGACAAGAAAGAACACATTATGTCTAGACATTGCATGACTTTGTTTTATTTGCATAGTATAATTACTTCTCTGGCCACCAAGTGTTTACCTTGAATAACCACTGAAGCCTCATTTAAAGCACTGCACTACCATCCTGCGTTAATCTCGACACAAGGTGTAGATTTCTTGTAAGGCTTAGAAGAAATGTTTCCAAGAAGAGCATGGTGCCAAGCACATGCGCCTCGGTACCGCATTGGTGCTCAGTCTCTGAAGAGAATGACTCAGGCTTCAGCGGCTCGCGCTGGCTGCCCGGCCTGTGCAGCAGCACTGGCATTAGCAGCACAAACTAGGAGTGAACGTCAGGGATTTTTCTCTCCACAAAGCAGGGGAACAGCCTCTCGACTAGGCTTTTGTATCAATAGTTTTGATCAGGTCACTAGCCAGGCTCCTTGAAATCTTAGGCAGAACCATTCAAACTGCTTCCAGTTTCAGAAATAATGACGATACGATTTTGCAAAGAGAGACTGTCACTCCGCATCCTTGCAGAGTCCAGGATAATAAAAAAGACAACACCAAAAAACTGATGCCAGCATGTCTATAGAACTACAGTATAAACTTTTTCCTTTTAAAACTAGAAGGAAAAAAAAAGGCAAGAAGCTTAAGATATCCTGTAACAGAGTAAGTGTTTTGGTTGGGCAGTGGGGTGGTTTATGAGTTTTTGTTGTTGTTGTTTGTTTTGTGTTTGCATTTTTTTTTTTGCTACAGACTTCGACATTTAAGAAATACGGTGAAGCAGAGGAGCAGATGTTGCTGATCAACCGTTTAGTTGGGTGTTTCGGTGGCACGCTATGGAATCTGAGGAACTCCTCCTTTACCCCGGCTGCCAGAGTGCCACCAGCCCCCAGGCACAGCGCCTCACCCAACAACCAGGAAGAGCTCTGGGGACCTCGCTCTCCCCCAGGCCCAGCAGGAGTCCAGGGACAGGGTGCAAGTCCCATGTGGCAGCTGAAGTCAGCCACGTGGCAAGGGACACAGCGCGAATAACAGAACCTCTAATTCACACACAAACGGGGTCGCCTCCACCCACTCACCACCCAAGTGAGCACCCCTGCCAGCTCCAGCCATTTTCCCCAGTGTTGCATTTCCCACTTGAAATTATATAAATGAGAGAAAAAAAGGGACAATAAGTGGCTTTTAGATCCTTGTGCTAGACATTCTCCAACAATTAAGGAGCCATCAGACAAATGGGACATCTGGATCCAATCCCGTACTCTGTTACTTAACTCTTCTCTCCCCGGCTGCTTCTCTGCCTCAAACCACTCTGTCAGCGCTCACACCTTACAGGCGTTTGTGACCACGAACACGTTAAAGACCGAGGAGTCCAGATGTCACATTTATGTAACTCTGACTTAAAAATGACAGATGAGCCTCTAAAACAGAGGCTGGGCTGCTGTTGTGCTCAAAGACTGCTTTGCATCAAGAACCCTTGCATCAAGGGAGACACAGCTTTCTGTGACAGGTAACTGGTCCACGGGCTGTTCAAGCTGTTAAAGGAATCAAGCTTCTTACTAAAATATCAGATATAGGAATTTGCACATAACCCCCCAAAAATTCTTCCTCCCACCCTGCTAGATGAAACAGAACCTTCAGGTTAGGACAATTACCTCTAATTTATCTTAAATACAAGTGTTGGTGGATACATCTACAACAGTGCAAGTGCCAAAACAAAGTTTTGAACAGAAGCTCATTTCACCATTTATTTTTTCACTACCAAGACAGAATTGCATCTGCAGACCAGAGTTTCTTCTCATCCAGGTGAGCAGCACATCAGTGTCTTAAAGACCAACAGCATATGACTATCAAGAGCTGTGGCTGATCTATCAAAATCCCAATCACTGTACATCTACTGGGTAGTCTTCAAAAAACCAGTTTTTTCAAAATACTGCATTTACTTGTGTTTCAAAAAACATACAGGGCTGTAAATGCTATTCTGTAGAGAACTAGGTTCCACTAAAATGTTTAGCTTTTTGAACAGACATCTCAGAGTGAAAATTCGAGTAGGTTTTCATTTTGAACTAATACAATATTTCACATGAAAGTGCTAAAGAGCAGAATTTCCATGCAAAAGCTTGTGTTAGACTCATGTGCTACTAAAGATTCTCCTACAATGATCTGATTCACAAGTAATTCTACCCTGAGCTAAAATGCCCAGAAAGCAAAATTGCTCTGTCATATAAACCAGTTATTTTGAAAATGAAAGCCAAAATAATTAAAAATTATAACTCTTCGAGATCATTTCAATTTTAATACTTCAGGTGCTGTTAAACCTCGTAATTAAGACCATGCACAAAACTTATCTGGGAAAAAAACCTCACTTACCGACAGAAAGAATCTGACAGTGTTTTCAGAAAAATCTAGTAAATCCCTGTTTTGTTATGACACAACACACTTTCTCTCTGACCTGTTAAAGGCAGAAGCTTCAACCAATACAAACTGCAAATCCATTAACTGTTAAACTTTCATAAGCTATTTACAAGTCTGCTTCTGCCATGAACAATATCCATTACTCAAATGCTAAGGTCTGCCACAAAAGAATAATTGAGCAAGTTTTACAACAATGTCAGGGTCTTGTCTTTATCTGTGCTCCATTTGCAATAGATCTTAAACATTCTCAGCTTCAGGTTTTCTAACTTTAACTCCTTCAGTTGCTATGATACCAGGTCCAAAATGAATGTTACCCAATACTCCTTACCAGATTAAGCAAAATGATGACCAGCCATTCAAAAAATAACCTCAAGTTCCTTGCTCAAATAATCTCTGTGAAATGGAAACATGAAAGCTTAGCTGGTAAGACAAACCATTACCAACTCCACAGTTTCTGCCTGCTCTTCCTACACATTCTATACTCTATACTATCAAGACACACATTCACACATCGAAACACTCCAACATTACAACCCAAAATGGAAGGATGTTAAAGAATAAAAGGCACAGCTAGGGACACAGTCACAGGAACCTGAACCTTTCAAGGGCGTTACGACATCGAACACGGAGGCTGTAGCTGTTCGGTCGCTTCCCCTGCCAACGGCAGCGCCAGCTCTGGCAGTCGCTCTCTCCTTTCAGCTCCATCACTCGCTCCCCACGCGCCCGCACGCACACGAGCACACACCTCCCCGACGTGTGTTTGTACAAGCAATTAAGACCCACAGTGACCTGATTGGGGACTAGTCTAGCAGAAGAACAACTATTTAGACATTTGATTGTTGGAGTTATTCTCTACAGTTCCCAACCCGCTTCGCTGCACAGACACACAGGCAGGTTGAGGGGAACAGATGACGACAGCGCTGTGACAAGAATAACCGGCTCAGAACAATGTCATTTCTTAGACACAGAGTGACACATCTACTTGAGATGAATGCAAATAAGTGTTTGTTGTCCTTTATTTGCTTTTGTATCTGGATAGACACTTCGAATCTTGCTTTGTGGATCAGGCTGGGAAGGGGCAGTAGAGGGTACTGCATCAGTGCAGTTGGTGCAAGTCCTTGGAGAGGCAAAAATAAAAAAAAAGTTATCCAAGTATTTCCAGAGCCATGCAATTTGCACTGAAAAAAAAAGGCAAGACACTGCTGAGTTGTCTTCTTGCACCACAAACAGGTCTCCAGTTGAATATTGTATGTTCTTAGTCTATTCTGCACAATCCTTTTTAATGTCTCCTGTGTACAGTTGGCTGTGGTGCATCTAACCCTTCATGAGTCCCCACTGAAAACCCAGAAGTCACAACTGTGTGCTCTTAAAACAACAAAACTGGGTAAGAAGGATTCAGCACATGAACTCTGTTCTGCATTACTTATTAAAATCAGACTTTTGTTGTTAACAACTTAAGACCATAAAACAATGTTATTTTTGGCACACTGCACAATTTATACAGTAAACAATGTATACAAGTAGCAGATAAAAAAAATCTACTTTTTTATTGTTAAATATATTTATAACATGGGTGACATACAAAAACTTTTAAAATAAAATAATCCAGTGTCCTGAATACCATAGAGTACCTCAAACAGCACTGCAGGGCTATGTTTAAATATGTAAGTCCTAAATGTAGTATTAACTTTAGTAAACAGACAACTTTCGCTTTCTATTTTCACCAAAACCACTCAGAGTGTATTTTTATGCTTTGCCTTTATCACACTACAGTTCCCTTCTTGTTGATTAAATCCATGATGTACCTGACATACACAAATATCAAGTTTTCATGGAATCACAGAATGGTTTGGGTTGTCAGTGACCTTAAAGATGACCTGTTCCAAGCCCTGCCACGGGCAGGGACACCTCCCACTACACCCGACTGATCAGAGCTCTGTCCAGCCTGGCCTGGGACACTTCCAGGGCGGCGGCTTCCAGCTTCTCTGGGCAACCTGTTCCAGCGTCTCACCACCCTCACAGTGAAAAATTTCTTCCTAATATCAAGTCTAAATCTACCCTTGGTCAGTTTGAAAACATGACCCCTTGTCACATCACTGCGCTCCCTGATAAAGCATCTTTCCCCATCTGCTCTGTAGCCCCCTCTAAGTACTGGAAAGCTGCTCTAAGGTCTCCCCAGAACCTTCTCTACTCCAGGCTGAAGAGCCCCAACTCTCTCAGCCTGTGCTCACAGGGGAGGTGCTCCAGCCTCCTGATCATCTTTGTGGCCTCCTCTGGACTTGCTCCAACAGGGCCATGTCCTTCCTATGCTGGGGGGCTATTGCTGAACGCAGCTCTCCAGGTTGGGTCTGAGCAGAGCAGAGGAGGAGAATCGCCTCCCTCACCCCGCTGGCCACGCTTCTGATGCGGCCCAGGCCCAGGATGCGACCGGCTTTCCAGGCTGCGAGAGCACACTGCTGCCTCACGTTCAGTTTTTCATCCATTCCAGCATAGAGTTAGGAATTTTTGAAGTAACTTATTACCTGTGCACCCAGATCTTTCATGTAGGGCTCAAGTTCACTAAACAGATCATAGCCTTGATGGAAAAAAGCCAGATGAGCATACATAAACGATAACATCTAGAAAAAAAAAAGGCATGTTTTTGAAAGTATACACATTTATATATCTCTCACATACACACGTCTCCTAAAGAATCCACATAAACTTGTATTACTTAATTAAACTTTAAATTTCTGCTCTCTTGTCCTACCATTTTTACATCAATGTCTCATAGAGCTTCCAGTGTTGTAAATGAACATGCAAGGTAAAGGCAGCAAAGAACTAAACCAAAAGTCTTAGAAATTAGTTAGCAGGATTAACCCCATTAACAAAACAAAACAAATCTACTTAAGAGCAGAAAATTACTTCTAATTCATGTCACCTGAAACTTTTGTTATCTCCTGTCTAACTAGGACGTATAAATTAGAGAGGGGCTACAGAAAATATTTACCATAACTAACCTTTATGAACATAGCTGAGAAGACTGTCTAGTCCTAAAAGGGAAAACAAGTTGGGAAGATGCAGAGCAGAATGGAAAGCAGCTATAAAGCTGTGATCCAACTAAAGTTTTTGCTATTTAGAGAAAGTAAGGAAATAACGGGAGAGCAACTTCAGACCTTTGAAAGAAAAGCACCATTTCATTTGGCAGACTCTACCTCAGTAAACTTTTAGAGATATTGTAAAGCAGGAAAGGGAATACAAGGAGAAAACTAGCACGCAGATATAGCTGCAGATTTAGCAAGTATAGCTGCAGATTTAGCAGATACCATACTAAAGTATTTGCTATTCCGATATGGTATTTACATTAAAAAAAATTGCAGACAAGCTAAATCCATCTTAGAACGAAAGTACTTATTATTTTTAAATGAGTATCACAGACCTAAACAGCAAAATTCATGTCAAAGTTCAGTTCTAACCATGAGGTACAAACCAGTCAACAGCAGTGAAAAACTTTAAAATGTCCAAAACCCAAACCAAAAGGATTGCCAAAACCAATTAAGCATCTATGCCCAGTTAGAGCAAAGGCCGAACGGACCATTACCAAAGTGCTAAATGTACTGATTATGTTTTAATGGGTAAGAGGATTAAATTTTTCATATACTGCTTTGCAACCACATTTTTCATTTCAGATGCTTTTAAATGTTTTCTATATAGAAAATACAGTATAACTTACTGATTTTAAGATCTCTGCTCTCCGTTTAGACTGAAGCACATTGATCTGGAAAGAAAAAAAAGGAATTTATTTTATTCTACTTGCAAATTTTCCCCAGAAGTAAACTTCAAATTACTTCAAAATAATCATAACAGAGCTTAACAACTAAAAGTACGTAACTCGGCACCAGAGTTCACAAAGCACTTTTAAAAGAAGATGCGTGCTAGTTTTGTTGTGATATTAAAGTGATGCAATCAGAACAAGTTTGTGATGCTGGAATTGGACAGTGATAGTCACAACCTTCTTACATAAAAAGACATCACGTGCTAGCTGTAAGTACTATAATACACATCTCAAGCCAGGAGAATTGGTGCACGTTTTCAAGAAACTGAACACAACACGTTTCCCGCACCCTTTCTGACAGCACGAACTACCCCAGCGCACCAACACCTCACACGGCGCTCGGCGCCGCTGCTGCCTCCCACCAGGGGAGAGGAAAGGACGGGCCACGCTGCGGTTTTCTCCCTCAGGCTGGCATTGTCTACCGGCTCCCCAAACTGGGATATAGCCCCAGTGTCTGAAACACGTAAGACCTGAATGCCTTTAACAAGTAACTTTTCATATATCCTGCCCTTTCATGCCAGCTGAAGTCACTGACCAATGGTGTTGCCCTAGAACTTGAAGAATTTTGCATTATATAGAAAAAAAATAACTGATGGTTCACATTCACTTAGTTCCTTCATCATCTTTGTCCTCTAATCTTTAGGGCTGTCATCCAGAACTAGAGATTTTACTTTAAAGCCCCATTTAGCAGAAACATGCATGATTTTGAAATGTAATACCTCTCTGTCAGTTTAAAATTCCAGCAAAATAAACAAGCTTACTGAAGCTATAATCAAAACCAGACTGTACTTCTATACTTAAATAGTCAGTATTTTGGAAAACCTTCTGCAGCAAAAATAATTAAAATTTGTTTCTATAGAACAAACTGCCAACCTGCCAGGCAAAAAAAAAAAAAGAAAAGAAAAGAAAAGAAAGGTTTTGAAATACAGTTTAAAGTCAATATAGCTGCAAAGAGATCATAGTTGTGGAGCCATTTTTCCAGGAGAAAAGAGTCCCCCAAGTAGAAGTAATTCCTAAAGCTGAATTCATCTTTACCTGCATTAATTAAGAGATGTTGAAACTTTTCCCTATTACTTCAGATGCATCTTTAGCACAGGAACTGCTCGTACTTTGAACACACAAACTCCAGGAGGTGAAGGCTCAATGCACACACGAGAACGACCGCCAGCCTCCCCCTCGCTGCCGTTCGATGTTAGTGTAAATGATCAAACCGCACACAATTCCCACGACTTTTAAACACCAAAATCAACTTCATCCCTGGTGTTCAAAAGGTGGGGTTCAGTGCTGACCGCTGACCACCACATCTGCGCGCGTGCCTGGGCTGATCAGATCAATTCCACTTCACTTTCCAGGCAACCCCTGCAGCTTCCAGAAGAGTTAACTGAACTTGAAATAACTGATCGGACTGCCACAAATCAAGATGGTACCAGTCAATATAAAAACAACGTAATTTTAAAGGCTTGTTCTGTGTTTGATCATAGGAGAATCCCAGACCCGTTTAGGAGCCCCCAACCCCTCGTGCCCTCTGGAGTTATAATTCTGTTTTCTAAACTAGTAGTTACGGGCAACATGAAACAGAGGAATTGTAAGAATCAACAGAAAATTTATTATTATTTCATAGGATTCCAAGCAGCAGGACAAAGAACACCTCTCCCCACTCCACAGGAGATGTGAACTAGAAAGCAAGGGAGCAGTTATGTTCCTGACTGCCCCCGTGGCACAATGCCAAACTCCAAGGTTTCTAGACAAGTAGGATTTGTTAAAAGAAATCCAAAGGGAAAAGCTGAAATCGCAGTAGTAGCCAACATCCCGTATCAGAATTATTCAGGTAACTTGCATTTCCAAGGCTAGGTCACAGTTTTTACTTCAAATATACAAGCAACTACAGCACAGCCAACTCATAAAATACATTTAGTTAAGACCAAGTAAATTCTCTTTTTCCGAAACTAATGCTCAAGTTGAAAATTAAACTGTATCATTACAGCAACAGCAATGAATACTGAAACACGAAGCAATAAGAATTCATATTAATTCAAATAATTTTGTTCAGATTTCATTAAAAAACAAGTTACTTGCAAAGTTATTCCTTCTTCACTGAAGCTCCACAGCTTCTGAGAGGCTTACAGTAAGAACTTCCAAAGCACAGATCTCTAACGGCATGATATGTAGGAGATGGTTTTGAAAAAACAGCTTTTATTGCTACACTTACCTGAAGAACATAATCCAGAGCTATGTGTCGAAAACATTTCCGTGTTGCAGTCAAAATATTCGTTGCTTCCTCTACTTCGTGTTGCTTATTTCTTTGAACCTGGGCATTTTTTACTAGAGCATTCTCTTTCTCTTCACTAACTTTTTCAAACTGTTTCTTTGCATCTTTAAATTTTCTAATATCTCTAAAAACAAAAAAAAAGAAAGACAGTAACAAATTAATTTCAAAACTTAAAAAAAATGTTTAAAGATACACTAGACAGATCACGCTTATGATTGTTAGAGGTAGTTTCTTTGTTTTCATATTCTTCAATAAATGGTTGGATCAAATGAAAACCATACAAAGTATGACAGATACTTCTCATGTCTTCTTCTGGGGAAAAGACAAAACTCAAATTTAAATAAACACAGCTCTTGTCCAGGGGTGAAAGCTTTTTTCCCTAAGTTTAGACAATGACAACATGTAATTATGATGCGTAGCGCTAACAAAGTCAAGGTCGCGGGTTTGATTCCTGTTCGGTCCCCATGTGTTGCCTGATCTAGTCGAGAGCTGGCGTCCCTGGCGGCAGGGAGGCTGGATTCAGATGATCTCTAAGGTCCCTTCCAGCTTAGGCCATTCTATGATCTATGATTTCTGCACCTGGATTTAAAGTCTCAGTGATTTGGGGAGATTTTTGACAAGCTTTAACTTTTAAAACTTTACCTTTGCTCAATTTATGGCTGGCGATTTTCAGGAAAGATGTTTCACCAACCCTCTCAAATCAGATGTTTTCAAATGCCATTTTACCCACAATTTTCCCATTACAATGGCAACTCAACTTACTCTTTAACGAAGGTCTGAAGCTGTGCTTTAATTGATCTTTGGGTTTGATCAAACAGAATCTGAAAGAAAAGTGTTATTGTGTAGGTCAATAACTTTTCATTTTAGACATACACATTGTTTTTATGCAGAATCTGATCAGAATTACTATTAAACCCATATGCCTCTAATATAAAAATATAAAGCCCTTCAAAATAGTTTTGAAATAAATAAAAACTAAATAAGGAATACAATAAGGAAAACAATACAAGGCCAACAACTTTTCATGGTCTTTTCTTGAAGACTGTGGTTACAAAGAGAGACAAGAGCTCCTGGTATCTTACTCTCTCATCTGGACAATGGAAGACATGGCCACTTTCATGTTTATTATGATTATTAAACAGTTAAGAATATTACTGTACAAATGGCCTTGAAGAAACAACTTTGAATGTTAAGTAACAACTTTTTTTTGATTCTTACAGGCTTTCACAATTTATCCAACAACTAAAAGACAAATGAAACCATAGAAAGAACATGCCCTTTACTTCTGGCAAAAACACAGACTGAAATTCAAGCTGAAAATGTAACATACATGAGTAATTAGTACCATTTCCTTCACACAATATATTTGTAAAAAAAAAAATCCACTGTTGAACTGCTAAGAAGAACAGCTCTTTCTTTTTCTAAGATTAAATCTTCTAAGCCATGCTTCTCAAATTTCCCATGATTTGGGGAGGCAGGGGTAAGAATACAACCTACTCATTCAAACTGTAAAGCTTGAGAAATTTGTTTCAATTTTCAAGGCCAAAGCACACCTGAACGTTAGACAACTCGTGTTTTCTCTTGTAAGTCAAGAAATTCTAACTGAAGAATGAAAACATGTTCCTTCAGCTTCATATCTGCCCTCTGAGTTTTAGGACACAATGGAAGAGGTCAAAGGCTATGGAACAAATATTTGTGACTTATCATTGTGCAGACCACAAATGATCCTTAATTTCCAACTCCTCTACACCTCCCATTCTGCATTAATACAAGGCATGAGCACAAAAATTAAAGACGTGAAAGAATATAAGGAAGTAGTAGTTGGCCCAACTGAACAGGATCTCTTCCAAAAGATAAAGATCCACAAATGTTAAATAATTTTATTGAAAGAGCAAGTCAAGAGCTCAAAGCTTCAGGTCAAACAACGTTTTTTTTAAATCTTCTCAGTCTTAGTTTACCTGTTCACAAAATTAGAGAATGAAAAGCCACCCAACGCCACGTACTGACAGTAAAACCTCTATTACCTCTTTTGTCTGTTCTAGAAGCACTGAAGGAAAACATGGCTGACTTTAAGTCTCCCATTAACAGTGGTACTATATCCTCTATCCAGTCACCATTTCTGGAGGTTTTCAAGACAAAATGGGATAAAGCCCTAAGCAACCTGCTCCAACCTCAGAGCTGACTGATTTATTCACCAGACATCTCCCAAGGCCCCGTCCAACCTAAATTGTCTCATATCTAACAGCAACACAGGGAAGATCCTGTTTGTATTCCCACTTCGGAAAACCAGAAATCCAGACAACTAGAACAGATAAAGAACTTCTTGACAAGCTGGAAGTCATGCTGGGACTACTCCCACTGCTGACATTTAAGCTTGCCAGTGCCTGAGGAGCGCACCAATCAAGATCAATACAGAAAGAGCATAACCAGATGGGAACTGGACTCCCAGAAAGAAGAGCCTTGCAAATCTGCTTACAGCAATGAGGAGGAAAAAAGTGCTAGGCAGAAAAACACATACATATTTTTCCCCTAGAAAAAACAAGAAAAAAGTGCCCAGACCACAATCTGAC
>NW_009731935.1:11435-19784 GCF_000703405.1 Apaloderma vittatum | reverse complement strand
CCACCAAAATCCGGCCAGGCCAACCCGATACGGGCTTACATATATAGTTGTATATAGTTCTTTATTCTTATCATGTCACTATTATTTCCATTATTGTTTCATTAAAGCTGTTCTATTTTTTTCTTCTCTAACCTGTAAGTTTCTCTGCCTCATTCCCTTTTCCTTCCTGTTTAGGGAAGAAAGAGGGGATTAGAGAGAATGTGTCCATGTTTAGTGGCTGGCCCAGCCCTAATCTGCGACAGTAGTATATAGTGGGCTAGCTTTAGGCAAGATAGCTACCAGGAAAGATGGAAATCCTGTCTGGGATGCCAAATCCAGGATATATATTTAACTGCTCTGGTAGCTGCCCCACATCAGATTACTTGCAGCCACAGCAGTGGCCTCCAGTCCCTGATCCTGGTGGCTGGTAGAAAATGCCTCTGTGTCTGCCTGCCTCTAAGGTTCTGGTTTGCTTTATAGCATAAAATAAACTTATGCAAAACATACACTAAGAGCTCGCTGGTGTGTTGTCATTGCAGAAAAGGAATTTTCTTTCCCAAGAAACAAATAGCCAGAATGTATTTTTTAGTTAATATATAGTAAACACTTAGACTTGCTTTTAAGTGACTAATGAGATATGCAATTTGTTTCATGTTTCCATGAAAAGTACAAAACACGTAACTTCAAATGGGTCTTGAAAAGCCGTCTTGTGTGTGCCTGTGAGTGGCTCCTATGCCGCATAACTCTGCAACTGCCAACAGCATTTTTCCACTCAGAAGTGTCAGGCTTGCAAAAAAAAAGAAAAAGAAATAAGCCTTGAACAGAAGTAAAATTTGAACTGGATTTGTATCTGTGAGAAGAAAAGCAATGAATCTTCTCTTTGAAAGAGGAGATGTTTGAGGTAGCAGAGGCTGGTAAGTGCAGGTAGTGTAGAGTGGAACAAGTGGAACAAGGGCATTTATTTATAAAGTTATAAGTAGGACGGAAATGAAGGATCACTGCTGTAAAAGGGCAAATGGACAGTAAAAGCCTTTTGAGGCAAATTGTGTTATAATCAAGTTCTCAGAAATCCATAACGATTTCTTTGAAATGCCACAAGCAACTTTCCATGGGCATGGTGGAAAAGTGTGAGGCGATCAGTACAGAGAAAATAACATAGTCTGAAACTTGAGTTTTCTCTATGTTAAGGAAAATCCTCTCCGAATGACTTGTCTTCTCTGCCGGTGCCCAAGCAGGATGGCAGATGTCTGTTGAGATGAAGGCACCCTGAGGCAGGAGGAACTGTTTCCCTGCTGTGCAGCCCAGAGCACAGACTGAGCATGTGGAGGAACATCTGTCCTTGTGATAACACAGAAGCTTTCCAAGGCATTCAGTGTTTAAAATGTCAGATTCAATAGGCCTTTAAATGCCTGTTTAGCGGTGTGTGTGGCTGTCTCATGTTTGTTTTCTCCCCTGCAGGCATGGACTATGCTGCTCTGCCAGTAGGAGATGTAGGCATGAAGAGGAGACCCAGTGGGTACAACATAGGCAGGGCTGGACTTTTTACCTGCAGAACAAAGGCTGAGTCAGAAAAAGGATATCTTCAAAACACTGATGTCAAGTGGTAAGGATAGAAGATTTTGGAAAGGGAGATCTGACCTCCTGCCACCTGCTGGAGAGGAATGTGGTTGACACAGGAGGTCTATAGGATGGGGCTGAAGCAAGCTTCCAGAAGGACAATAGTAGAGAGGAAAACTAAAGATGACTGCTGATGGAAGGAAAGATACAGAGATTAAAAATATATGAGAGAAAGGTGTCAGCAAAAGCCAATCCATGCCAAGCTGTTACCCTGAGCTTTTCCTTGTTCTCTCAGCACCTGGGACAATGTGATGCCAGCCAGGAATGCAAGAGCCTTCACACCGATGCTGGATAGTAGCGTCATACAGCTGCCATGCAGCTGGGAGTAGCAGAGGCTTGTTCTCCAGTGGAGACCTCCATGAGTGTGCATTAGTGGACATGGGAAGCACCATACTTCCAGCCAGCGATATCCAAAAGGAAAGAACTGGGACTTCTGCGTATGCAGTGCTGGCTTCCTGAGCAGAAAGGAGCCATCCTTGTGTTATCGATAGATGAAACTGGTTGCAGAGGTATTTATAGCTATGCCACACAGAGTAGTCTTTCACTTTGTCATATTTAAAGCCTATGATGACTTTTGCAAACATAAGGCAAAAGTAAAATAACAGCAGGGAGCTAGAAGGTGGAATGAAACAGCCAGCAAGGCATTTTGAGCCAGGTGTGTTTAAGCAGCAAAGATCACGTAGAGTTGTTTACCAGGGAACTCCCAGTAAGTTCTCATGTCTGAAATGAGCAGAGCAACTGGGCACATATAAATCCCACCTCACACCCTTGACAGGTCAGCTGGTTTCTTCTGCGGGCTGATGCTGCTGTAGCAGAAGACCTTCCGACTGGAGTGACTGTCTCTCCCATTGCACTGCCTCCCACTGTGCTTGGAGCAGCCCCATCCTCATGAGAGAAAGTACAGGTCAAAAAATACTGCAAAATGAGGCTGAGATTGACAGCAGAGGACTAACAAGCAGCAGACTTGTATATATCTATCACTGCCTGTCAGTCTGGACCTGGCCTAAACTTCTTATCACATTGTCTGTCTTCAGATACCTGCACACACCAGCATGAATTTTACGCAAAGGGATCTCACATCTGTACCATGCAGAGTGAAGATCTATTGGGTTTATATAGCTGCTCTCGGAGGAAACGTCCTGCATTTTTGTCTGAAACACCACCTGACAATATAGAAAGATCAGATGTTGCCCAAGGGCTAAACTGAAATATCAGGAGGTGGCTCACAGCACCACTCTTTAGTATTATTCCAGCACAAGCCAGCTGATTGACTTATTGACTACCTGGAAATATCTTGTAGCAGGATCCACTGTGGAGGTGCTAACAAGAAAGAGCTTATCCCTGTTCTGTAAGCTTTAGTACAGAAAACAAATAATTATGTGAGCAACAGAGCTAATGAAGCCCAGTCGCCGTTGCCATCTGTTCAATATAGTTGGATTTTGCGGAGTCGACAACAGCCTGTTCTCTGTAAAGGCACTACTGCAGACTCTGTCCTTTACTTGTCTGTTTATTTTCACGAAATTCTTTTCTAATGTGGGTTGAAAGTTGCCTGTAGTTCAAAAGTTAACAGAGCAGAATAGACACACAGACATGTAGAAACACACAGAGGCCAAGGAAGTCTTATTTCCTTTGGGGAGCAGGCTGAAGAATAATCTGTAGCAATCACTTCCCAGAGACAAAAAGAAAATCCATCAATAAAGAGAGAATCACAGCCTAAATGTGTGAGCAAGTAATAGTGATCTCAGTACTTGGTTACATGTTTAGTTGCTAAAACAGCATATAACACCATAATTTCAGGTGTTTATTTCACTTGCAGACTTGAAGAAATAAGAGATTATATCAACAGTGTTATGGAGTAAATTTAATTCAAAGACCAGATTTGTCTCATATGGTCAGTGAGTGCATTACAGCCCACTTGAGCACTGAGATTGAGTTTGCATTAAAAGGTCCATAAGCTCACAGCAGCGCCAGAAACCCATACTGAAGCTGGGGGAGCCAAGGGTGCATCATAGACCAGACACAGTTTGCAGCCAAGCTTTTTCAAAAGAAAGAAATAAATGCCACAACTGTCTCATATTTTAAAGATACACAAGGACTGACAAATCCGAATTTCTCAAATACTTTCATCTACTCAGAAAACACTGATTATTTCTCTAGGTTCAGGTGATGAGGTTCTCATCTGTGATGAAGGGCTCTGACAATCACCAAAGTGAACTGAGGTAGTTTGATTCTGGAGGTAAGAGAGGGATCTAGCTCTGCATCCCTGCAACATGTCATGTCATGTCATGTCATGTTGTGTCATTTTGTCTTTGTTCCTGGACAAAGATGCTGTGCTACAGTACCAGCTTTTTGGGTGCCTTTGGAGGGGACTTTTCTTGCCAGTCTACAGCTGGCAGAGATGTCCTGTGCAACTTCAGCCCCTGTGCTGCTATTTAAAAGAAGCACCTTGTGTGACTACCTGTGCTGGGAAACAAAAGAAACCTCTGATCATTATTCTGCTAACAACATACCTCTCTAACAGAGACAACATGAAAAAAAAGACAAAATCCTGTTGTTCTGGCTTCTCTCTATTAGTCATCTTCCTCATGGCAAGGAACATCTGGCCCTGATAGATCAGTCATGTCAGAAGTGGTGGTGCCTTGCAGGAATTAATCCAGCTCCTCTCCCCACCCCAGTTACCCCATAAACCTCCCAGACTGCTCTGCAGGCAAACTGCATACCATCTACTTTTAAAATATTTGTTTTAGAGACATTTTAGCTCTCACATTTTAGCCCTCTTAGGCTGAGAGCCTAAGATGGATCCCTGTGATGGAGCAACTTTGTCCTGAACACCTCTGGCTCTTTCTAGCATGTGTTTTTGCACTGCGTCTCACCTGATACCACTTCTCAAGCCAAGAGAATGTCCCCAGGCTGTTTTCTGAGTCTCTCTGTTATTTTAAAATCTCCTGCCATAGATGGTGTTTAGCACTAACTGCACACTGTAAAGCCACTGGCTGAGGGCGTCACCTAGACACGGAAAGACTGTATGATGCTGTTTGATAAACATTACTGCTGTGTGGGCTGTCAGGTGGATGCTGCTGTGGGAGAAGTACACTACCATGATAGTGATGGTGGGATTAAGTGTGTGGTGGGATTGAGTGGAAACTGGGCTCTTGTTCGATCCATGGGAATCTATCCCTCCAATAAGCTGCTTCTTGGCTTGGAGTCTAGAGACCACATAAAGCCATGTCGTTTCCCAGGACACAAGGGACAAAGCATGCCTGTGATATCTGCAGGTGTTATTGGAAGAGCATTTGGTCCTGATGCCTTCACCTGGGTTATTCTTATAAAAGTCAGAAGAGATGAGTTTATTGGAGTGCATATTTGTAGGCCCTTCTGCAGTCCATCCTCCCTCAGAAGACTTCTCTCACTGGTCAAGCCAAGAAAGAGCACTGGACAAACCAGAATAAGAGAGAGAGACAGGTGGTGCCAGCCGCTCTTGCTAGAGTGTGTGCATGATGATTGGCCTGCCCTCCCACAGGCTAGCTTAGGAGCAAGGAGGTTAGAAATCCTGTGGGAAAGTAGAGAACTGGAGACAGTTCACTGAAAGTCTTACAGACACACCTTCCTGTCACATCCCAGTTTATTGCCTCTTTGTTTCTTCCTCTGCACACAAATGGGATATTTGGGTGCAGACAAGCAGAAGCCAGGTCAGCAGTAAGTGGTTAAGTAGTGCACGACTTAATGCTGAATTTCACATGATCTGTCCTAAGAGCTTCATTACATGTGACAGGGAATTGCACTTCCTGGCACAGACCTAAGCTCTCACCGTCTTGCTCTTTTTTTCCCTAATTGTTTTCTGTAAATAAGGCTTGTCACTTGTCTGTCTGCCTGCCTCTAAGCACTCTGTGACACAAGGCAGGCAGAGTATCTCTTCTGATACATGACTTCAGGTGCCTTGTTCCATGCTACTACAGAGTGTTCCAGCTTTTCCTGACTCAGCACCTCAAAAATATATCTTTTCCAGGATGGAAAATGATGGTCAGCTGCAATCATTTCCGAATTACTCAAATTTTTAGACAAATTTAATTTATTTCCGCTTAAACCTCTGACACTGTGACTATCTTTGCATACACCGGAAGTATCTTTTTCTGCACTCGTTGCCATTTTTCAGTCTGATTTTGGCTTTATTTGAAGACTTGGTTGGTTTTCCTGAGACTGTTAGAGTTCCAGTAGGAAAACAACCAAGTACAACCAAATCAACAACCACACAGCCAGACCTGTTGCAAACTCTTTCAGTATCATATATGGTGGGAAATCCAAAAGGAATACAGTGTTGAAATACACTTCAGTAAGAAATGTTCCTAAACACTCTATAGAGGATTGTATTGAACATTTCAGATTGATTTTTAATGTTTTTTTCCAGCTGGTTGAGGAAGGATACTGCTGAGACACATAGCAGCCTTAAATGTACATGCCTGGTTAACTTGACAGTTTGCGAACACTGGAGTGAAAAAGTTGATGAGCTTCACAAGGAGCTGTCTTAAGCCCACAGCAACATTAGAACTTGTAACTATGACTTATTAATGGCACCACAGCTGTAGGACTCTTGCTTGTCCCTGAAACACAAATATGGCACAAAACATGGACTGTAAGACTCCCTCACAGTGCAGCTGAAGATGTGACATGCATCAGACCTGATGTGCCCAGGGAGATCTAACACTTCCTCCAAACATCAGACGTAGTGAGACCATGGGGTGGCCAGGCCACTTGTTGCAGAAGATCTACCTGTCCCGGTTGCATCCAGCTTCCTGAGCACAGGAGTGCAACATATGCCTCAAATTAGATGCCCTGTGCTGAGGGCTTGGCTTTTGGTCCTTGGCAACGAGGTTCTGGGGAGGGCATCAGTCTCTCATTCAGGTAAGATAAGGGAAAAACACCTCAATGCAGGGGTACAGGGCCATGGAAACCATGTGCTGCTGCAGCAGGTCCTGAAGCTACGTGTATGCAGATCTGAAAAGTGAGCAATATGGTTCAGATGGGAGGCTTCATGATCCCTAATGCTGGGGAAGGGGAGTAGCCTGACGGGATGACATCCAAGTGGATGGAGTCTAGCTGTGGGAAAATGAGTGCAAGAAAGCTTTGTTTTCTCTCAGGTCCTGGCAGGAAGGGTGCTTGACAGGTAGCACTAAAGGACCATCACCCACTCCCTACTTGTTGTTTTTCTGTGAAAATAGGCTTTGCCCACACTTTCTAAGCAAACAGGACTGCAGCAAATAAAGACTGGAGCAGACAAGTCTATGAGTTTTATCCTCTTCACAGAAACAATCCAAAATGCCTTCAAGAAAAGCTAGCAGCTCAGGCTAAAATTGGGCCATGTGATGATTTACAATTTATCCTTTTGGTTATTTTTCTCTCAGCAATGTATGCTCCATGTTTTTCATCATCATCCATGTCAAAGGCTAATGTTTTGTTTCTTTCCTCTTGTTTTCATTCAGTGTTAGGGATAGCAAATTTATTAGGACAGAACTAAGTAAGCTTTGATGTTCCTTGATGTGATTTTCAAGTCCATAGCACTGCTACTATACATTTTCTTTTCATCAGAAAAGCAGATTGGTCTTTCTTTTGTAATGAAACCCTAAAAATTGTCCAAGTGCCAGTTTCTGGTTTTCTGCTACTGGGTTCCTACTGCAGATGTAAATTTTCTGGCATGCAGTCAAAGTCCAGCCTGAGATGAAGCAACAGTACAGGCAGCAGAGGCAGAAGATTTGATGCAAACTTGTATAATGTATTTTGTATTTTCAAAAGGATTGACCCACCCATGATGACTATTCCGAGGAGATTTCCAGCTCTGACAGTAAGAAACTGACAAGGAGGGATAGAGAGATTTCACTTAAACAAGTGAGAATGAGCAGAAGGACCATGAAGAAGTAGGAAAAGGTGTCTACAGCAAAAGAGCAGTTTGAAGAGGAATAAAATAAGAGAGAAAGAGGGATAGAATGGAAGATGAGATGGAAAGTCAGCTGTGAACAGCAAATGTGCTGGAGTCTAAAATGCATGGAGTGTACATCATGATGAGAGTGGGACAAGACATATGCAAAGCGTTGAGTGAAAAGGCAGGGAAAGGAGTCTCTGTGCTTGTATTTACTTCTGCCACTCAGATCCTAAAAAGCTTACTTCGATTCCCAGTAGTGGAAAAGATATTCAGTAGTGTATGTAATTAGTTAGCAGGGCAATTGAAACAGTGGTCAAAAACTCAAGAGTGCTGTGTGTTAATGAGAAATATAATAAGAGCATGGATTGTCACTTTAAGAGACTACTACTAGTTGCAATCCCCAGCATGACAAATAGTAAAGCATGTCATTGTCTCAGCTTAGCTACAGAGAACAAGTGACTAAGATTCCCTAAAAGGGGATTCAGACTGTGCTGGTTTTGTCAATAACCTTGTCCATTGTCTTTCATCTTATTAAATGTCATGTTCAAGGTTTCCTTAATGTCCTTACAATCCTGTACATCTAGTAAGTGAGTAAAAGAAAGTAGGCCTCATTGCAAATTGCTATTCTAGACATTATGTACTCATCCTACATATGACATCTTAGTCCAGCCTTGCTTCTCTGTACCCTGACTCCATGCAACCGGGGACAACATCATAACACCTCAGCCCCTTCCTTTTCTCAGGCTAACTTGCACATTGGATGTAAGATAAATATTCATATGCAGGCAACATTTCCAAAAGGCTCATTTAAAATCACAGATCCTCTCTTGCCTGGCAAA
>NW_009731935.1:0-11419 GCF_000703405.1 Apaloderma vittatum | reverse complement strand
GAGCCTCTGCAATATGTGTCTGGCTTCTAAGATGCTGTTGCAATATTTCAGTACTGACGTCTTTCCAATACGAGAGACAAAAATAAGATTAAAAGATCTAAGGACATGAAAATCAAGCAAGACTGACAACCACTAAAAAAGATGTTTAACTATCTCCTAATGCTCTATCCCAAACTAAAACTTTTTATTTCTATCTTTCCATCTCCTGTGTTCTCCTCTGTTTGCATGTTTATGTCTACTTCCACATCTGCCTGAGTAACTTGTTAAGAAATACTTAATTTTGACCTTTACAACTCCTCCCCGCTCAATACAAAGTGTGTTGCACAGATAATTGTCCTGGCTTGCTCCTTTCATCACAGCATCTATGCCTTGCACCTGTTCTGCAGTACAGCAACATAACTTCACTGGTCTTCACTGATAAGACATTTTATGATGTAGGCTTGCTCTGTGTAGTATTTCTTGCACATCTGATTTCCAGTCTCATCCTTGCCTCACAAATGATGTCCATCTTGATCACTTAAGATTTGTTTTCCATTTCCATGTCAGTGATTTTCAATAGAGCCTCCGCCTTAAATTTTTCCTTCTCAATGCCGTCAAAATTATTTCCTTTTTTTCCATCATGTTCCTCTTTATGATGCTTCACTGTTTTTCTGCTTTCTCAGAGCTTCTACCACACAAATCACTGCTGTATTGTAGTCCCTGTTTCACTCATCTCTTCTCTGGATTACAGTATCTGGATCAGATTCTAAAACACCACCTATTCTACAGTGTCCAGTTGCCTTGCAGCTGTCCCTCATCTGATCAGCTCTCAAATCAAGCTTTGGTAGCCTCTGGAGAATGGGTTCTATGTTTTCCTTATAATTTTAACAGTGATGATGTTAAATATGCAAACTTTGCAGTCAGTTGGAAGGAATGAATGTACTAACTATCAGACTCTAAAACAACTTCCCTAAGGCTACTCTTCTTGACTGCATGTAAAGCAATAATTGGCAATAATCAGTATGTATTAAGATGCATGAAACAATACACATTTGTATGAAAAATGTTTAATATCTTCTCTCTTGTTACTTCCCATCAAGGTAGAAGTGACTGAATCAACATGTGAACAATCTGACATTCGTTTACTAAGGACAGCAACAATATTTCTCTACTTACTACTAATTTTCTAAATTAGAATTAGTCTCATTTTAATTTTTCTGGTTTAGTATGTTTTGAGTGTTAGTTTTCATTGAAAAGACTAAGTTAATCATAGCTACAACCCTTAGAAAACAGTAATTAATGTCTTCACATGTAAATGAACAGCATTCGTCAATCTTTGGATGGTGATGTCTTGAGGTCAGGTAGTGTAAGACAAAACCATTTCCACTTCTGAGACAGAAGAGCAAGCTTAGGTTAACTGAGCTTGGGACTTGCAGTGTTTTGTCTCCTTGCTGATTATCAGAGTGATGTTAAATTTGGTTCAGTTTTACTGAAGAAGAAACACTCCTCCAACAAACTTTTTTTCCTCTGACCTGTTCATTTACTCCTTTCCTGTGCCAAGTTCGGCATTTTCAAGCTTTTCTAATTGAAATTTAAATATGAATGCATATTATTATCCTTCCCTTCTTTTGTGTTCATCAGGAAGATATCTGAATACTGAAACAAATGACCGTTTCTGCTAACAAAGCTGAAATGCCAGCATTGTGCACTTTATGTATATATAGCAAGACTGGAGGGCAAGAGCTTAAAAAACCATCAGAAAGGGACACAGTGGAGCTTGGGGAGATCAGGAAAAATAGAAATGCCAAGTCTGTACTACCTCTGATAACTGAAAACTCAAAAGACAGCTAAACACTGTGCTATGAAAGATGTCTGTACAGTGACCACTGTGGAAATGATTTACAAAGTATGGAAAGCACCTTGCAGGAACACGAGGCTGGGTAATGTCACTATTATTTAGAAAATAATAGAAATATACCTAAAGAAAAACTTATGTGAATGAAAAGGAATCAAATCTCGTGGAGCAGGAGAAGGGAAACTTGTCTTCACGTCACCTAGCCAGAGAGCTCAGCATAGCTCCTCTTGCACCTGTATTGACTGGGAAAACAGTGGAGAGCCAGAGCAGCAGCACAAAGAGAGCCTGTGGGGGCAAAAGAAGGAGGTCATCATAAAGGAAGGGACAGATCTGATTCACCTTGTAAGGAAGACTAAGAGCAAAGAGGGAACATGAAAGAGGAATAAATCTCCAAATCCACAAATCAGCTGCATCATTAAGGTGATGACAGAGAATCCTGTAAGTATCATATTGAATTTTCAAAGTCTACATGAAAGTAGAACTCAATTTTTAAGAAGCCATGCAAATTATCTGAGAATCAAAATAATTTTATTGATCTCAGAGCATTCTGCAAAGCTGCAAGTGTCCATTTGGAGGCAGATATTATCAGGTGCGGGATAAAAGGGGAGAAGTTCCCCTGCTGCGTTCTATCTTATGCCCTTCTGGCAAGAAGCTGCCAGACAAGTGACAGCGGTCTTAAGAAAACCTGTAACATCACAGAGAAACTATAACAAGTCTTCAGTTTGTTATGTCTCAGAAGAGAAGAACTGCTTGACCCTTATTGCTCATGAGACCTATTAACAGCTGAATAAAACATTGGTAGTTGTTAGAATAAAAACCTTTAGATGGAGTCTGTGATCCATAAAAGTCTACCAGGGAGCTCAACCACATAGAGTTTTTTTCTAATTATCAGCACATGGCAGGTTCCCCACTTTGATACTGAACTAATGCTAAATAGGTCAGTTTGGTAACAGGCCTATATTTACAGCTTTCAGTTCTGCACCACAGACTTGTATGCCACGTTTATATCTGGCTAGTAATTTTTTTGTCCATTTAGGCTTGTTGACTAGGACATCAGTTTTGTTTTTCACAGGGAAGTAAGTGCTAAAAGCAAAGTGATCATTAAGACACAAGCCAAAAGTCAAATGAATGCATAGCTCATAACTGGCTCTCAGACATCATCTGAGAACCTGTGGTTTTTGTTCCTCAATATTGCTATACTTAAACAGTCAATTTTAATGTTAACTTTGCAACAGTTAATGATCATTATGCTGGACCTCAATGCTCGTCAGTTCAATGAAAGCAGAGACTGTTGAACTCATCCAAGGGGGTATGGAAGAGAAGACAAACTAACCCAGTGTTTCAAGACAAGTCGCACAAGACCAAATAATTGACAGAAAATCTAACTTAAGCCATTCTCTTCCTCTTTCTCAAGTGCCTAACAGAAGTAGTCTCTTGCCACTAAACTTCATCTTTAAAAGCTACCTAATGTGCCTTGTTATATTTTTATTATTGGTTCTGTATAACCCCTATGTTTTAATTACCTTGGTATGTCTAGGAAAAAAGTATTAAAAATATCTATCTGCAGAATGAAAGCTTCTTAAACATAGGAAACAATAACGAAGACTTTTCAACACAAAAAAGAATCAGTAATCACTGGTTACTGGAACTAGTGCTAGGACCAGTTTTATTCAGTATTTTTGTCAATGACCTGCAGAAATCTCTCCATACTAAAATTTCCAAGTTTGTAGATGGTACTAAGCTCTTTCGAGCAGTCCAGTGCTGTACCAAAGGCACATAACTCCAGAAAGAATGCCTGTGAACAGAAAGGTGGCAGATGCATTAAAGGCAAAGAAATACAAAGTCATGCAAAAATAATGTAAAACAAAACTCCTATCTAGCAGTGACGATATCTTGGAATACTCATGGGCAGACCACAAAATAATTGGCTGAATGTACGGTGACAGCAAAGAAGGCCAATAAAATATTAAACATCACTAAGAGAGGAACTAGGAATAAAACAAAAGACATAAAATTGCTGCTGTGTTTTGTACTGTGTTCTGCACCTGTTCTGGTCTTCATATATCAAGAAGAATGGAGAGGAATTAGAGAAAGTGCAAAAAAGAGCAACTACAAAAATCAAGACTGTGAAGTAGCTGCTTTATACAGAGAGATTTAAAAGCCTTGGGCTCTTTTTTGGGGAGGAGAAGATTGACAAGAGGATACAGATGAGGTTTAAAAGGTCTTGAAGTTGGAAAGTAAATGGAACGCAGAAATCACAGCACATCTCACCTAATCTTACCTTTAACAACCTTAATAAACCGCTTTTGGATGCTGGGGCAGTGTCAGTGTAATGGACCACCGAAAGTGCTGAAGCTTGCATATCCTCCCTGAATAGCATTGACTTTTTCTGGCATTATAGGCAGAATATTGGGCTGGATGGGGGGTTTGGTGTGAGCTGCTGGGATGGTGTTTGTGTCCCTGAGATCTCTGTCCCCAGGGCTGCATAAAGCATCATCCTCAGGCTTGCCCCAGCAAGCATAAAACTGTTGAAGGAAAAGGATTGAAGCTCTGCTTACAGCTCCCCTATAAATCTTCCCCCAATTGCCACATGTTCACATAATCCCTAATCTGCATAAGATGCATCTTAACTGTAGTAGTCTTCTGTGATTTTTTTTTGGTAGAGGATACAATAGTATGCAAATATAACAGACGGTGTCTGATTTTTTTTACCCCTTTTGTGTCCAGAATCAGAGTGCAAAGTGAAAGTTTTGCGTTTTGTGCTTGCTGTTTAGGGAGACAAAACCTTTCTTTTTTTTTAATGTGGTCCTAGATACAGACCTTAACCACAGGCATTCATGTGAGATTAACAGCCACATGGATAAAAATTTTCCTCTAGTGAACAAATGATTCTATTAGAATCACAGAGAGAAGCCTACTGTTATCTTTATTTTCACATTTGAAGAACCATTAACTTCTGATGTGACTGAAAGAGCTTATATATTAATGAGGAACTCTTTACACCAACAACTTCATTCAGATTATTGAGCTGAAATATTTGCACTGACTCAGTTAAATGAACAATAAGAAAATCTTTACTGTCCTTCCTACCCATTAAAAAGTAATATTACTTACCTGAGGTAACATACTCTCACAAACTGGTCCTATACTTGTTAATATGTGATCCCTATGTCACAGCTTCCCCTATGTAAAATGGGGACAGTAACAGTAAGAAATTGGCTGTAAAATTAATATTTCCTTCCATCATGGTTAACTTGAGATAAGTAATGATTGTCCACTTAAAGCATTCAGATGCTTTTCTCAAGTTGCTCAATATCTTCCCTGTATGTGAATACATGTGGAAATAGATACATAGATAATAGTTTAGCTAGATACATAGATAACAGTTTAGCTCACAACTTAAAAAAGTTCTGCAAGAAACCTGCGCTAATTTAATCAGAAAGCTATTGGTGGGGAATAGATATGATACACAAAAGTTTATCTGTATAGAGACCATGGTCTTATCTCCTCAATAAGTAGAACACAAAAGAAGCAAAGGAAATCTTCATAACTCTTACTTTATCAATGAAAAGTTGATTTCCCTCTCTCACTTGAACTGATGCACGTACAACAAAAACCATTAACAGAGTTTTGCTAGGATAAAACTGATGTGAAGGAAGGATTAGCCTCTATTGCCTAAGTCTAACAAAGATGTTGGTCTAAGTGAGTTTTCTTATGATTTATCTTTTTCAGAGAATGTGTTCAGTCTTTATAAAAATACATTTTTTTACTATTGCTATTGTTATTATTAAGATTTATTATTATGGTAAAAAAACAGGGAACACAATGGAGAAAACTGACAGTAAGGTTTTTTTGACAGCTGAAAGGGATGGCAGTGAGGTGATGCTGTCAGCCTGGCTAGTACCGTGGAACAGTCGAGAGATTTTGTGGTTAGAAAAAGTGGCTGTTGACTCTAGGTTAAACAGAACAAATGTCAGAGGAAGGCAATACTTGGAATAAGTTCTCCAAACACGCTAAAGTTTACAAACAAGGTTAAACATTTCTTCTCCTTATTATTAATTTAAAGAGAAAAATATATGTGATTCAATGCGAACTTGTAATATCTTCTCTATCTAGTTCTGCCTTGTATTTTTAAATTATATTTTTTCTAACTAAAATGTGTACATTAATCTTCCAGTACAGTGAAAGTAATCATCACATCTGTTTATAGATGGAAGACACCATATATAAATAAAGATATGGTTTTTTGAGTCTGAGCCATCCAACAGGGACATTTACAAAATCTTTTATTTTTACTTTGTATGAGACACCATCATAACATTCACTTGAGCTGATTTATGTTTGCTGCAATAGATATAATCCTGTGCCTAGGCCATCCTAGACAGAGGCACATGGAACCTGTCCCTAAAAGCCTCATCCAGGTTTCTGAAAAACATAGCCTGCTTCAGAGTTTTGCCAGCCTTACCAGAGAGTAATAAAGAGATGAGAGGGCCCTAGATATTAATGCAAGGAGCAAACTACATCATAGAAAAGATGTGAGCCTCTTATCTCCAAAGTGTCTCTAAATGCTTGTTCCAGGTCTTTATAATATCCTGCCTGGAAAACTATATGAAATAGAAAATGTGGCTGATGCAGTATTTGTTGCCTTCCAGGTGGGAGTCAGTCTCTTCTTCCACATAACAAGAAATAGGACAAGAGGAAATGGCCTCAAGTTGAGCCAAGGGAGATTTAAATTGGATATCAGGAAAAATTTCTTCAGCAAAAAGGTTGGAACAGACTGCTCAGGAAAGTGTTTGAGTCACCATCCCTTGAGGGGTTTACAAGCTGTGTAGATGTGGTACTTAGTGACACGGTCTAGTGGTGGACCCGGCATTGCTCTATTAATGGCTGGACTGGATGATCTTAAAAGTCTTTTCCAACCTAAACAATTCTATTATTCTATGTTTCTAATATTTATCATTTATACTCATAAAGGCAAGAAGTTTTCAAGGCAAGCTAGGTGAATTAAGCCCTGGAGAAAGGCAGGCATTACATTGCCTGCTATCTCCTTGCCTTACTATCTTCTGACATATAAAGCAAGTGTTCCGTCTCCCTTTAGGATCTCACATCCAGGTGAGTAATTCAGGTCACTGTCTCACTACAAAGCAGAAGAGAGCAAGAAAGCACGATGGCTGTGGAAGCACTCCACATAGATCAAGCACGTCGTGGTGGCCGGGAAGATGGATGGTCAGAGGAGACTGGCACATCATTATCACTTGCAAGGCTGCACTCATGAGCAGTGAAAGTGATGAGCCAATGTCTCCTCTTCTGGGTAAAACCCAGGCAGAGAATTTCAATGTTATAGGAGAATTTAGAAATACTTGCAGTTTGGGCAAACCAGCTTTGTCAAATCTCTACTGTTATGAAACACCAAAGTAAAATGTTTCCAGTTTGCCCCTCTATAAGCTTTTCTCCTCATCAGGCTGCCTGTCTGTCTCTGCCAAGTTCTCAGTACACAAACACCAGTGGGATGGCAAGCTCTTGGTGCACTGTGTCTCGCCCCCTCTCACAGAGCTAACTCACTATATTGCATCTGAAATGGCAGTAAAACTCACTTGAGGATTTGGGCTCAGATCCCGTCACATGCTGTGGTGTAGAAGGTTTGCAAGCAATGGTTGTGAGGAGCCACGCAAAAGTCTTCCGGAGGACCACAAAAATGATCAAAGGTTTGGAGCACTTCACCTGCGAGAACAAGTTGGGAGAGTTGGGGTTGTTCAGCCTGGAGAAGAGAAAGCTTCAGGGAGACCTTATAGCAGCCTTCCAGTACCTACAGGAAAGCTGGGGAGGGACTCTTTATAAGGGCATGTATCAACAGGTCGAGGGTCAATGTTTTTAAACTGGAGCAGGGTAAATTTGCATTAGAGATCAGAAAAAATCTCTTAAATATCAGGGTGGTGAAACATTGGAACAGGTTGGCCAGAGAGGTGCTGGAGTATCTGTCCCTGAAAGTGTTCAAGGTGAGGCTTGATGGGTCTCTGAGCAACCCGACCTAAAGATGTCCCTGCTCATTGCAGGGGTGTTGGACTAGATGACCTTTAAAGGTCCCTTCCAGCCCAACATATTCTATGAAAGATGAATTTCAGAACACTAAAATTCTCGTAATAATCAAAATCATGCAAACAGCTTGTTTCAAAGTGGAATGTTGAGGCTGATGTTAATGCAACATGATATTTTGTTTTCTGAAACAGTCAGCTTGAAAAGGACATAGTCCTGCTGGGGAGGAGTTCAGTATATCTGAGCTTAGATGTTCAGATACTAGAGACTGTCCAGCATATGCATTTCTAATCTTAGTTCCTCCTCATTTAAACTCTGTTTCTTACGTACCAATTGTTTTCGACCACTGGCTCATAAAAATTCTTCTTTGGATGAGATATGAGTGACTCAGGTAAGCTACGCATTCAGTAGGAGTAAAGAATTTTTGTTTTGTATCCATACATAACTTGATTTTTACTCACTTTGTTGCTATGCCAAATAATTTAATGAATGTTTTCTGAAACAAAATGTCAGCCTGTTGTGTGACTGCAAACTCTTCAATAGATGTATTCTTACCTGCGTTCATTACTCTTGCAAATCCACATTCAAACACAGGCTGATCTCAATGACTGATGTAAGTGCTCAACTTCAAGAATTACCTATGCTTCCAGTTAAGCCTTTTCAGTAGCTAAGTGTCCCAGGTAAGCTGGAATAGATATATTCTGCATGTATATTTAAATGTGTAGAAAATTACAGGAAAAAATGTTCGGAATAAAAAAAGCAGGTTTGAGATATTGTGAGCTCAGTGAAAGCCACTGACTGGTGGGGGAGAATACTTTCTCTCCAGCTGTGGCAGACGCAAAGAAAAGATTCACATCTGCAAATCTCAGTCTTTTAGACTGGAGATCGACCCTGTCTTGAATATTAAAAATATCCTCTGAATTCCAAACTTTGTTGTCAACTTGCTGCCTCAGACAAAATCTGTGGCAAAGGGGCGATAACATTTAAGAGAATAATAACGCTGCCCTTTCTGTGGAAATCCAGCCACATTTCACAAGAACCAGCTCCCCCATACAAGTTTCCTGAGGTGGGCTGGGGTGATATGGACCAGTGCAAAAGATGAGGGTTTTTTCCATCAGTGTATCTATGACTTTTAACTGAGACAGTTATTCATCAATTGCTAGAATAAAAATTCATACATTTTTCTCTTTTTGCTTTTAATAAATATTCTCAGTGTGTTTGGGTTTTTTCTTCTAGATCTGTTCCTTACCACCCACAGTAATCTGTGGCAGAGATGAAACCAAGAAATGACTCTGCAAATACAAAATTAAATTCTCCGTTACAACACATCCGCAAATGACATCAATCTCATGGGTTTTTTTCTCCCCAGAGGGCTTCTTCCTGTGCTTCATCACAGTGTCACAGTCACTATGGACAAAACGTCTACGTTAAGCCAGTTGTCCAAATTCCCTAGGTTTCCCTAGGGAAAAAGTACTTCCAGAGGGCAATTCAAACATTAGTTTTTAACTAGGTAAGAGGAACCCCATCAAAAGAGCCTAGAAGGAGATCTAGCCATGGCTCACAGCACAGACTAGTTAGCCAGGCAAAGACTTGATGAACAGAGTGCACTGGGAGAAAAACCAGCAGCACACAGTCAAGAAGCGTTTATGGTTACAGCTAACGTAAAATACTTGGCTAGGAGTAAATTATTTGTGCAAACATAGTGGAAAAAAGAAAAACACAAAAGAAGTGGAAAGCCATGGGTTTGGACTATGAGGATGTCGCCACCATGTTTTGCTTTACTTGGTGCTGCCTTTGCAGTGATTTTTGTCTCTACAAAATTTAGTGCTACTTTCCAAGAAGGTCCCTTGACTGGAAAGTCTGAAGTAATGTTAGGATGTGGATTAAGGGGCAAGAAAATGTATGGCAAAATGTATCAAATGTTGATGCTCAAAAATGGAATAGTTGTAGAAATTTCAAATATGAATTTTCAACAACAGAAGAATTCTGTTGAAATCTGAGAGCAAATTTCAGGGTTGCTGGTGAAAAGGGCAGAAGACAGTGCAATACCACAAGCTCTATTCCTTTAGGAAATCAAGCAAGCAGTATAATTTGAGTTCTCCTCTAACCAATTTGTATAGGGAAAAAATGGAAATCATCTCAAGCATTCTTTGCAAAACATGTCAAGCAACATTACACTGATGTATCAAAAGGCGAAGACAATATGCAGAAAGAAGAAAATTTGTATGTGATACGGCTACAGGCAAAAGAACAGCAAATTTGATTTTTTTTTCCAAAAATACAGCATGAATTTTCAGTCTGATATGATAAAATTACCTGTGTGCAATTAAGCTGCACTGCACAAATACTATTGCGTATCACATTTAAATAACATTTTTTCTAAGACCAGATGGTTAAATGACATGCTTCACAAGTGGCACATTTTAGCAACCTAGAAAGATTGTTAATTTCAATCTTCATTTCCATTTACTTCGATAATAACGATGAAAGAACAAGATGCTTCAGGCAGACTCAGGTTAATAGGTATAAATCGTGCTCTGGGGCATTGACTCTTTCAAGTCAGTTATTGCTTCCTGTAAAACAGCTTACACCTAATTATTTTTTGTCTTACTCTAGAAAGTGTACATGAAATAACAACATGCATATAAGGTCAAATCCTGAAATTTGTGTTCAGTTTTCAGTTCTGTATTTAATGAAGTAACAATCCCACTGAAGTACAGTCAAAGATTGATGGGAAACTCTCTTCTGTCCATTGAAGCTTTTACACACACACAGAGTTTATTCAGTAGTCTAGTGGCCAAGGCACTCTGCATGTTGCAGAAGGTCCAGCAAAGCAGAGACGTGAACTTCATTTAAATCATCCAACTTCCAAATAAGTGTGTTTATCCCTGGGCTACGGGTCAGGTATGAAGTGCTTATGTTAAACATGCATCTTTTAACCTGGAATGTCATCTTGAACATGAAGGACTTCCATAAAGAAAGTTTTCACAATGGGTACATCCCTTCAAAAAGTTTCATGCCTAAGAAATTCATGTTCTGTAACATAGTGAAAAAATATAACCTAATTCCTGACCCATTCCATGATTTTTGTTACAGAAATTGAGAACTACTGACATTGAGATGTCACTATACAAAGAATGAGAATCTGAGTCATTTGCTCAGACTGAAACATCCATAAAGTTGGCATGGAATTAGTCACCCTCCAGGCCCCTCATCATCACTGGAGAGAAACATAAAGTGAGGCTCATGACATCCTATCATACACCGCTAAAATAGATCAGACAACCCAAATCCCAAAGGGACTATTTTCACTCTGTTACGTCAAAACTGATGGTTGTTTGGTGTTTGTGGAAAAACATTCACTTAATCTGTAGAGATATTACTTGAGTGTCTATTGCCCGATGTGTTAGACTTGGAATGCCTTACAGCTGCTGGAGACTCAGCCTGGCTTTTGGACCCAGAAACCCTCATCAGGAGCAGCTGATGTACCATGAGATGCAACAGGTTCTCTGGAGACATCCAGGTGTTCCTGTGTGACCTACTGTAGGTGAT
>NW_009731934.1:612-2090 GCF_000703405.1 Apaloderma vittatum | reverse complement strand
TCCTCACGCTGCCAGCATCTCCTGGTCTCTCCGCATCTCACCATGTGGCATCGGCATCATCCGGCCGGCCTCTGTCCCTCGAAGCCACCCATGCTGCTGGCTGAGGGGCTCTCTGCCTGCTCCTTCCCCAGTCCTGGGGTCCTCTTGCACATTCCAGAGCCCTGGGGTGGCTCAGCTGGGTCCCCACCGTGTCCCTCCAGCTCTGAGACACCAGTGATGGGATTCCTTTGCAGCGCCCTGAGCTCTGGGGTGGGTAAGTGCATCTCCAGATGCTGGTGGCACCAGGACGTACCACTCTGCCATCTCCCTGGTTTCTCCGTGTCCTTCTGGACAGTCCTTGCCTTCGGGATGGTTAAGCTTGTGATTACTGTGGCATGTCCCCAGCCCTGTCCTGGTCTCTTTCCCATCTTTATTAGGACCTGCAGAAACTGTGTGACCCCCAGTCACTTAAACCTGCATGACACCACCTCTACCAGCTTGTCCTGGGCAGCCCTGGATGCTGTGATGACAGGATGGTGATCTGGGGAGAAATTTCTGACAGGAAAGGGTCTAGGGTGATCTCAGTTCCTAAAAGGCACATCTGGCCAGGTTTTTCCCCATGACCCATGGCTCCAGCTGCTACATGCAGCTGTGGGGTGATGGCTGTCCCCCTGGCCAAAAGCCAACCCTCCCCCAGTATCCCACACATTGAGGCTGCCAGGCAGAGTGCCAGCAGCGGGCACCAGCTCTGCTCCATGAGTCCAATGCCATACAGCCAAGCCACCCATCAGCCCACGACCTTTCCTGCAGTGTTTCATTGATGTTTAGTGAAAGGATGAGCTCTCACAATGGATTTGTCCAAATTTCTTGAAAGTGGTCATCGTGAGACCTGAATCCAATGGAAATCAGGATACAGTTGTGCCAGACCCATGGATATTATTTATACTGCAGCTGAAACGTGCCCTGCATAAGAAGAAGCTGCAGACCACGGGAAGCAACACTCAGCCAGAGTGCCTCAGGGCACCCCACAGGGCTGGTGCGTTCTCCTGTATGGGGTTGTCCAAAGGGTTTAGGAAATAGGGGGTCCCATGGATATTGAGCTGGGCTCCAGGTGCTCCACCCCTGCTGCCCGTCTCCACGGGGGACAAGAGCAGATGCTAGTGGGGTGAGACACAAGCAGATCCCGCAGTGCTCCCCCATCATTTCCCCACCAATCCTGTTTCAATAAAACAACCCGTAAAAAAGTGTATCTTCTCCAGCTTGTTCCCTGAGCCTCATGACACGATGTCCCAGCACCATACAGCTCAACAGCTCTGTCTGCTCTCCACATCCCTTTCCTCTCCAGCCCCCCTAGTCCCACAGCCCATCGTTCAGCTCTCCCAGCAGCGGCTCCGCAGCCTCCCAGACTTGCTTTCGCTGCCTGAGTCACTGAAACAAACCACAGGCAACGGAAAACAAGCCCCGGCGAAAGCGGGGTGAGGTGGGGAGGGAGGCAGATC
>NW_009731934.1:293-550 GCF_000703405.1 Apaloderma vittatum | reverse complement strand
CATGATAGAGGGCATGGAGGGAGGGGGTCTGGGCGGAGGGTCCCTGCGTCTGCCCAGGGTGGGGGGAGCCGTTTGGAATCAGCCTGAAAAGCAAGGTTAGAGTGTGGGAGCTGAAGATGGAGGTGGTGTGGGGGGCACAGGGGATGCGGGTCCCTGGGAAATTCAGTGGTTGTTGGAGCCAGTGGGGTTGTTGTACAGTGGGGTATGAGGGGATTAGTGGCTTTGGGTGACCTGGGGGCTAAGGGGTGCAGAGGGGC
>NW_009731934.1:0-214 GCF_000703405.1 Apaloderma vittatum | reverse complement strand
CCAGGTTCACAGGGCAGGTGGGACAAGAGGTGCTGGGGCTGACCCACAGAATGCAGGGAGTGGGGTACATCCGGAATCCAGGGAACTGGGGCCCAGGTGCAGGGGGGAGCAAGAGGATGCAGCTTCAGGTCGATGGGGAATCTGGGAGACGAGGGTTCAGGTCTGTGGGGCTCCAGGGGAGCACCCAGCTGGCAGAAACAGCAGCAAGTACCCC
>NW_009731933.1:0-224 GCF_000703405.1 Apaloderma vittatum | reverse complement strand
CCCTTGCATGGTCGGCCTCCATGGGTGTGACCCACCGGCTGAACTGCTGGGGGGTGTGGGAGGGAAGCTCAGACCCGGCCCCTCACCGGTCCATCGTGCCCCTGGAGGTTTCCATCCTCGTACCCTGTCTGCCCACCAGAGCAAGAAGGGGAAGGACCCCAACGCTCCGAAGCGTCCGATGTCGGCCTACATGCTGTGGCTGAACGCCAGCCGCGAGAGGATCA
>NW_009731932.1:0-260 GCF_000703405.1 Apaloderma vittatum | reverse complement strand
TCCCCTTGTCCCACCACCGGCACTCCCGTGCGGTGATTCAGCCGATCGCTGCAGTTTCCACCGTCCCCATTTATGACTGATATTTCTTTTTCTTCGAAGAAGGGGGAAGGACACCACTGTCTCCCACCAAAAGCCCTTCCCCTTCCTCCAGCGGTGTTTCTGTCATTTACTTTAAAGGCTATAACGTTAGGTTGGAGTAAATGGAGCAGGTTTGCAATTAGTTTTCAAAGTACTTATCTCATTAAAGTAAATGAATTATT
>NW_009731931.1:1450-2387 GCF_000703405.1 Apaloderma vittatum | reverse complement strand
TTATTAATTACCATCCCCATTAATTAATTACGGGCTGTGTTCCCCCCCATAGCCCCCTAGACCAAGTGATTCTAGCAGAACAGGGCGGGACTCAGCGCTGAAGAGTGGGCGGCGAGAGAAGTCCCGCACCCCCATCAAACTCAGGGTTCATCAGAGTGCTGGGGATGGGGACAACCCCCCTGCTGCAGGGCAGGCACCCACCTGCCAGGACCCCAGCCAGGTAGAGGAAGCTGATGCGCAGGATGCCGTGCACCATCTCCAAGGGCACCCCGATCATCAGCTGCAGGAGGGCGTTGAACCCCAACTGCTCCAGCCTGCCCAGGCACAGAAGTTGGGTGGGACACATGACACAAGGTGGCTCAGGCCATGCAGCCACCCTCCACCCCGATATTGTGTCCCTCCCCACCCCTCCAGCAGGTACCTACCCCACGTGCATGAACATGTAGGTGAGGAAGCGCCAGGCACGTGCCCGGTGCCCGGGGTGGTAGACGAGGGGGCTCTTCATGTATTCAGGGTGGTAGGTCTGCAGTACCCACTTGTTCAGCCGGGCCCCGTAGCAGAGGAACACGATGATCTGTGCCAAACCCCACATTTGTCAACTCCAGCAACTCCAAAACACACCTCAGACCTGTATCACTGTCTGCTTAGGACAGGGTCACCCAGCCCCTCTGTTCTGGGTCTGAGCCCCCCCAAGGTCACCAGGACATCACAAGACCTCGGCTCTTGAAGACATTATGACTAAGTCACCCATCTCTTTATCTGCCAGATCTGAGCCCCTATATGGACATGAGGACATCATAACTGGGGTCACTCACCCCCTCTGCCCTTGGTCCAAGTCCTCCACAGTCACTGGCACATCACAACTGGGGTTACCCGTCCCTTCACCCCAGTTATGAGGCCCGCTGTGGGCACCAGGCCATCATGACCAGGGCCACCC
>NW_009731931.1:1186-1420 GCF_000703405.1 Apaloderma vittatum | reverse complement strand
GCCGGGCCAGCGGCCGGGGGGGGGGGGGCCACCTGCCATGAAGACAGGGGGAGGACACGTGCGGTGCTGGTAGAAGTACCAGCGCCGATCCATCTCGCAGGGCAGGATCTCGTAGGCCACGTAACGGACGAAGCGCTTGTAGAAGCCCAGGCCGGTCTCATCCAGGAGGACGTCCCGGGGCAGGGCTCGCTGCCCGTTGGCGATGGCGCGCTTGAAGCTGCTCGAGCGCTTGCT
>NW_009731931.1:822-1136 GCF_000703405.1 Apaloderma vittatum | reverse complement strand
GGCCTTGTGGCCCCCCTCTTGCCCATCGCCATCACCCCGTGCCACAGCCTTGGTAGGACAAGCCAACCCGAGGTTGTGACTTCATCCTACACCAGGGGAGCCCGTGGGGACAACGGGTGTCTGTGTTCCTCCCCAGGGGCACAGAGAGGTGCCCAGAGCCCACCCCAGGCTGGGATCCAGCTGCTCTCCCACAACGTCCCCGCAGCTGTTGCCCCCGGCACTGACCAGGTCTACCAGCTCCTGATAGCAGACCTGCCCCTCGTCGTTGCCCTGAGCCAGGGCCACCAGCATGTCGAGCTTGGCGGGGTCCAAAG
>NW_009731931.1:0-668 GCF_000703405.1 Apaloderma vittatum | reverse complement strand
ATGGGCCCTCCCCCACGCCCCCCCTGCTTCTACAAGGGAGGCTACAACCCGCACCCACCCCGCACCATGCGGGTGCCCCGGCACCGTGCCGGTGTCCCCATCTCCCTGCGGCGCAGCCAACATTCTCCCACTCAGTTATTTCTCGCCGCCAGCAGCCTGCCAGTCGGGAAGCCACGAAGCTAAACACACGCGCAGCCCTGGCACCAGCCTCCTCCTCCTCCTCCTCCTCCCGCACACTTTCACCGCCGGGAGCTGGGTTCTGCCGTGCTTGGACACCCCACACCATCCCCAGGACTCCCAGCACTGACTAGGCACCCCAAGCTCCCCGGGCAGCCCGCACTGTCGGGCACCCCGCATGGTCGGGCACCCAACATCGTGGAGACGAGGATCCTGGAGTGGCACAAGGAGGACAGAGACAGGGGTAGGGCACCCACAGCCAGAGCACACCTCGAGCTCTGCCGAAGGCAGCTGGAATCCTGCAATCCCACAGGATCACCCTGAAAATAACATTGGGTTTTTTCTTCCACACAGAGCGAGGTGCCGGAGAGGAAACTCATGGGATGGGCAAGAGAGGGAGTGCTGGAGGCATGGGATCGTACCCCGGCCCCGGTGTGCACCTCATGGCAGGGAGCAGCCAAAGCCTCTTTCCCAAGGGAGGGGCCGGGCTG
>NW_009731930.1:0-465 GCF_000703405.1 Apaloderma vittatum | reverse complement strand
AGCACTGAGCACAGCCCCTTGCCAGGGCTCCCTTGGCCCTTGCTGGCCCAGTGCCTGCTGCTCGTGCTCCAGGAAGGTGGTTCTTCTGCCCCGTATCTGGGGGGAGGGCTTTTTAGACAGTCCCAGGGAGGGCCTGCTAGATGTACACAACAGAGTCCTCAAGGAGCCTGTGGATTTACGTGGAGGGTCTGAGACAAGGAGACCAAGGAGTCCTCGAGCAGCCTATGGATCTACTTGATCTAAGAAAAGAAAACCAAGGAGTCCTCAAGGAGCCTGTGGATTTACGTGGAGGGTCTGAGACAAGGAGACCAAGGAGTGCTCGAGCAGCCCGTGGATTTACTTGGGGGTCTCAGAAAAGGATACCAAAGAGTCCTTGAGGAGCCTGTGGATTTACGTGGAGGGTCTTAAAGAGAAGATGATCGAAGAGGCTGAATAAGGCTGCTGGGGATGAGAAGAACCACCAAC
>NW_009731929.1:0-1037 GCF_000703405.1 Apaloderma vittatum | reverse complement strand
TAGTGGAGAGATGCCTCCTGGTGGAGAACCTTGGGGTAGAAACATCTCATGGTGGAACACCATGGTGGGTCATCTCGTGATGGAACACCTCGTGGTGGGGTGCCTTGAGGTGGAACCTCGCGGTGGAACATCTCATGGTGGATCATCTCGTGATGGAACGCCATGGTGGAGCACCTTGTAGCGGGGTGCCTTGTGGTGGAGAACCTCATGGTGGAACACCTTGGGGCGGAGCACCTCCCGGTGGGTTACCTTGGGGTGGAGCACCATGGTTGAACGCCTCAGGCTGGAACACCTTGTGGTGGGGCAGCTCGGGGTGGAACGTCTCCTGGTGGGGCACCTTGTGGTGAAACACCTCATGATGGGGCACCTTGTGGTGGAACCTCCTGGTGGTGCATCTTGTGGTGGAACACCTTGAGGTGGAACCTCGTGGTGGAACATCTTGTGGTGGAACATCATGGTAGAACACCTCCTGATGGGGCACCTCCTGGTGGGGCACTTTGTGGTGGAACATCTCGGGGTGGAACATTTCATGATGGAGCATCTCATGGTAGAACGTTTCATGGTGGAACACCACGGTGGAGAACCTCATAGTGGGGCACCTCATGGTGGAGAACCTCATGGTAGAACACCTCATGAGGGAACATCTCGTGGTGGAGAACCTCATGGGAGAACATCTTGTGATGGAACACCTCGTGGTGGAGCATCCCGTGGTGGAACAGCTTGTGGTGAAGCACCTCATGATGGGGCACCTCCTGGTGGGGCACTTTGGTGTGGAACACCTCGGGGTGGAACACCATCGTAGAACATCTTGGGGTGGAACACCTCTTGGTGGAATATCTCATGGTGGAACATTATAGTGGAGAAAGTCGTGATGGGGCGCCTCGTGGTGGAACATCTTGTGATGGAACATCTCATGGTGGGGCACCTTGGGGTGGAACACCACGATGGAGCACCTCATGGTGGAACATCTTGTGATGGAACATCTCATGGTGGGGCACCTTGGGGTGGAACACCACGATGGAGCACCTCATGGTGGA
>NW_009731928.1:0-853 GCF_000703405.1 Apaloderma vittatum | reverse complement strand
GCTCTCCTCGCAGCCCGGACCTCATTTTCGATAAAAACCACCCTTTCTTCCCTCCCCGCTTCCCGTGCTTGTACCGGGAGAGTTTTGGAATCCTAGAGATAGAAACCTGTGCCCTGAAAAAAAAGTTTCGAGCGGGGCTGCTTCCAATACCTATTTACCAACGAATTACACTGCTATTATTGCTTTCAATGAAGACTGAATCCCCAAGCGATAATTGAATTAGTCTATTGAAGAGACTGTCAGGTACAATGACGTGGTATATCCCGCGCATTTCCCAGGGTCTATAGGCTTTGGGGACCCGGAATGTATAGTCTGACCTTAAAGCTCATAATAATAATGCTGCACTTGAGAAATCTATTCGTATTCACTTTTAACAAAACCTCTGGTCAGCCAGTCCCTGTAGGAAGGATGAAATCTATTGTATTAGAACAACTCATTTATGTCCTTCAGTAAAGGCCCCAATGAGATCTGATCTAGACCTAGAAATAGGATTACCACAGCGTATATTAACCACGTTCCTATACTTCCTCCTTCCTATAAGGGCGCCGAGAAAAAAAATGCAAAGTATTTTTTATGCCATTTTGATTTTATTTTTAATTTCAATTTAAAAACTTCCTTCCTTTGGCGGCCTTCATAAAAAAGAAGAAAAAGAGAAAAAGATGCAAAGAAAAAAAAAAGAAAGAAAATAAATACAACGAAATCGGAGAAATTATTTCTCCCGATTTCTGAAGAGGCTGCGGGCACTGCGGACTGGTACTGTGCGGCGGGAGCAATGCGGCCGCCCTCCCCGCAACCCGACGGCGAGCACCCGGGATCCTAGCCCGGCTCCCCGGCTCCGCCGCTCCTCGGCTGC
>NW_009731927.1:47478-47692 GCF_000703405.1 Apaloderma vittatum | reverse complement strand
CCCCGCGGGGTGCCCTGTGCTGCTGGGGGCTACTTGTCCTCCGTGTCCCCACCCCAACAGCCTGGCTTTTTGTCGCTACTCCTGCCCTATCTGTGAGCAAACAGACGGGGCGGAGGGGGGGCAGTGTGCGAACCAGAGGCATTGCCGCGGGCATCCTGCCCACCAACCTTTGCCCGGCTGCCTCCGATGGGCGCCCGCCCATCGCTCGGCTCCC
>NW_009731927.1:43127-47465 GCF_000703405.1 Apaloderma vittatum | reverse complement strand
GGCAGAGTCCTCTTGGTGCGCGGAAAAGCGAAGCTGAGCGAGGGGCATCTTCCTCGCCCTTTGGCTGGTGAATTGTGGGGTCTGGGTGTGAGCGTGGGAAAGCCTTGGCTCCTGCCGAGAAGGCTCCGCGTGGTGTGCTGGGACCTGCCTTTGGGAAGAATCTTAGAAAATTGCATAGCAACTAACTTTGCGATTTATTTTATTTTTTTTAAATCATCATACAGAAACACCTAATTTTGTATTAGCTTGGGCAGGATGGCTCTGAGGAGGTGTAGAGAAAGGATGTCTCTTTCAGCCTCTGTCATTGATGAACCCAATTTTTCTGGCTGTTGATTTATTTGAGATGTCAAGATCTATTGGATACCAGCTCGTACTGTTACCAATGGTTTTATGTCCCTAATCTACATCTTGGGATGCTGCAGTTCACTTTCAGATATGTTGTGTCCCCGGATACCTAGCTGGAAAGGACAAAGAACTTTCTGCATGGTGTGAACCGCTTTGCAGCGCTGCGCTGCTCCGCCTGCTCCCACCCATCTGTGTGGCTGGGTAACTGTACCAACCCACCTTTGAGGTATCTTGCTGAGCACAGATTGGGCTCACCAAATAAGTGCCTGCCTCAATTATTCCTTCCTGGAGAAGACTTTCCAAGCCTGGGGAATTCAGATCAGTGGGGTAATTCTCCATTGCTCCTCTGCAGAACATGAAGTTTCTCAGCATCAGTGGGATGGAGATGAAGCCCTAGGTCAGTAAGATAGCTCATGTCAGGGAAATAGGGTTGTGGTTAACAGCTCCAAATGGGCTTGTAAAACAACAAAACTGTATTTTGCTTTTGGTGACATTTGCATGCAGAGATGTCTTAGCGTGTCTGAAACTCGGAGAGCAGAATTTGGGCCAATGTCTTTTTTAACACAAGATGTGCTATATTAATACCATTCAACCTCTCTTCTGAACTGTCACGGCATTACTTCCCTGGGACTGGATCTCTGTTCATCAACCCAATTTCTTTAGTGATTGCTTTGCTTCAGATTCTTTGGCAAACGAGGGCTACCCGGGGTGCTGGAATGAGCTCTTCTGTGAGGGAGTGACAATAAACTTGAGATGCTCTGGGTTACTTTCTGTGTGGTATGTAGCTTGTGTAGAGAATATATAAAATATTCAGGCTGAATTCAGTTACTCATCCTGGACAGATGTGGCAGATCAGGCCTTTGTGGGTACAAGATAATGCAGGATAGGTGTCCAGAGAGCCTCCAGAATGGGGTGCAGGTATGTTCTTTACTGAGAAGTGAGATGCACAGAAAGACAAAGGTGAGAGCTGGAACTGAGTGGATGACTAGAGACTGGAGAAGCACCAAAGCAGAGCAAGTGAGAATGAAAGGAGAGGGAGGAATGAAAGGAGAGGGAGGAGTGAAAAGAACAGAAGACAAGGAAAGCAGAGCATATTTGTGCTTTCTCACATGTGTGTATCGTTATAGTGCTAATCTGGTACAGCCTGGGGGAAGAAAAAGGTCAAGATCCGTGATTTATTATTACTGCTTCTTGGATGGGTGTGTTCCTTTACCTGAAATCCCCAATTAAGGCAGAAACCATGAGAAGAGGTCGTCATGTAGCTCAGGGATACTGATAACAAAGAATAGCATGGGTCAGAGATAAAACAGGAGAAAAACCTTTATTAACTGATAACAAAGAATAGCATGGGTCAGAGATTAATAAAGGTTTTTCTCCTGTTTTGTCACTTTAATTTGTGTATTTGGAAGCTTGCTGTATTTTCTTTTGCTCTTGGAAAGACTTGTTTCAGAAATCAGCCAATCAGTGAAAGTTTTGGTTTTTTTTTCTTTCCTACTGTCAAATAAGGTGTTTTTTCTTTTGTTACTGCTTTAGCACTTGGGTGAGGCTCAGTAGCCGTAGCCCTGAAATAATGGCTTGTCCCAGGTATTATGTGCTCATGTAACACAAACCTGGGTTCCTGGTGCGAAAGAGCTTGCAGCTTGGCATCATTGCAGCTAAGCTGTGACCATGCAAAAAAAATTAAAGCTCAGGATGGACATAGAGTATCAGGGGAGGTGATACTTTTCCTCCTAGGCTGTGTAAGTAACTTCATCCCTTGCAGGGTCATCTCCTCTCCTTGGGGAGATCTAGGCCAAGCTTTCCTGGGTCTGGGCCAGAATTTGCCACTTAATTGTGACTGAGGATTATTTAAGTGGCAGAGTCCCTCAAGCAAGGCTTCTGTGTTCAAGATGCATGTTCCCCTGGTTTGTGTGTGGGATATGTACACTTGCAGCTCAGTGGAATGTGGTATTGAATGTGATGCTCAGGAAGGTCAGATCTGTGTCTTCTTCAGGACCAGCATGTATGTCTGGCAGAAAGAACTCTCCTGCAAAAGCAGAGCCTCCAGAAACTCCTCCCAGATTGTGAGGGCATGTCTCGGGTAGGGGAGAACAGGCTTAGAGTGACCCTGGCCATGAACAGCTGGGAATGCAGAAAGGATGCTAAAGTAGAAACTGAAAATCAGAGTGGAAAAAACCTTGAGAAGTTACAATTTTCACTTGCAGGTTTTTTATTGTCTTTTAAATTTCTAGTTAGGTTTTTATTAATTGTATGTTTACAAAACCTTAATTTGCAATTAAAGGTAGTTTTGAATAAAAATGTTTCAGTTGCAAAAATGTCATCCATCTGTAACAAATAATTCAGTCTTTGAGACTGAATTCTGTGGTAGGAGCCACTGTAATAAAGTCACTGTCTGGGGCAGTGAGTCTCCTGTCATTACATACTTCTGTGTCAGAGTTGGGCTCCTGGATGCTGGGTTGCCATGTGTTTGTTCTGGTGGGTTTAAAGATGTGCTTTTGCAGTGAAGACAGCATAGTAAATGCAGTCTTAAGTGCAAACTGAGCAATCTCGCTGAATTGCTGCGATGTAATGGCTCTCTATGTATTAGAATAATCTTTTTTTTTCAAGACTAATGTGGCAGTTCAGCCTTTTTTTTTTTTTCTTTTTTCTAAATGATTCTTTGTCTCGAGCAATCTTTCCTTACATCATGAGACGGATGGTTATCTCAGGGCATAACAAGACCTTGAGTATTTCTCCATCTTTACTCCATTTTTCTATGACTTAGGCTTGTGTGTCCACAGAGCAAGAATGATTTACATTGTAGGAGGACAGGGAGGCTCTGAAGACAGAAATGGAAATCCTGCAGTTTAAACCCTCCGGCAGCAGTTTATATGGCTTGTTTTTATCGTTTTCATCTTATTTGGGATGGGTTACTGAGACTCGGACCCTGGGTAACATCGGCCTCTGTGCCCCAGATTCCGAGGGGATGAGTGGTGGAAGAAGAGCAGAAGGCGCATGATGGAGGGGAGTTTGGTATTGGAGCCTTGTGCTGCAAAACTGAGCAGATTTGGTATCTTGGTGTAAGAGGTTATATAAAAGCCTGAGGGTGGGTGGTGGGTGGCTGAGGTGGTTGTAAACACTTTTCCTCCAGGCCCAGCATCTTCTCATTTCTAAAGCAGGTGAAGCTTTTCCATTCTTCTGATGCCACAAACTGAGGGTGGTGATTAGGTGGAAGCACAAGAATGGTGGGGGTTGCTGGATTTGCTCAGGGTGAAGGAAGGAGGGTACTGGAAGGATTTGATCTCAACCCTCTCCTTCCCCTATCCGACCAAAAAACCCAACCCCATAGGTCGGAAGGACAACTGGGCGAGTCATCAGGTCCTGCCTGGGGCCATCGTCTACAGCCACGTCGCCCCATCCCCTCTGAGGAGCAACGGGGCTCTGCCTCACAGCTCATTCTCTTTCTTGCCCCCACTACCTCCTACTGGAAAGCTGTTCCAGAGCTTCCCGCTCTAATGGCGTGAAACAGGCTTTTAGTTTTCAAGCTAAAAGTGGAAACTTGTTCCTGCACCTCCATTGTCCTCTCACTTAAATAGTTGTGGTTGGGGTTTTTTTCCCCACCTCATGAATTTGCCAGCCCCTCTCCCTGGGCATAAGCTGATTGGAGGGGTAAGAAGGAAAAAAAATAAAATTCCACAGCAGTCGTGCTTAGCTTGATGCAGCTTTCTGCAGGAAAAAAGGACTTTTTGAAACAAAGCAGGTTGAATGTGAGAGTGTTTTCTGTCCAGTCCTGATGCCTGGGTTGCGGCACAGCCGTGGGCTGCAGGCAGCAAGCAGAGGGGGCTGCTGAGACCTGCCAGCTGAATAAAAAGACCTTGGCAAGTTTAATGCCTTTGCTGAAAAATTTTCCTACTTGGAGAGGAGTGTTGGTGGGAGGCAGTTTGGCTTCAGTTGTAGCGTCTTTTATTGTTATTTTTAAACATGCATGACCAGGGTCTGTTTATTAACCTCCTG
>NW_009731927.1:14541-43103 GCF_000703405.1 Apaloderma vittatum | reverse complement strand
CTGAACATGAGGTTCTCCTGGCTGGGGCATTTAGGAAAGCAGCAGCAACTGATCGGCAAGCAGAAAAGGCTTTTTGCTTGTGGTGGTTGCACTAAAATCCCTGTGATTGTGTCCCGTATCCTAGGGCATGAGTTCCCTTGCTAGTGCAGGGTAAAAAAGGTATTGCCTGCCTCGAGAGATCCTTTTCCTCTTCCTTCTAATTAGTTATTGCCTCAAACAGAGGAGAGAGATCAGAAAAATCTGTTGAATCTCCATCCCAACAAAATAGTGGCTCCCACCCAACTGGCAGAGCTGGGGTGCAGCCAGGCAGCTAATTAAGGGCTGGTTTGTGTGCTGGAGGATGTGTTAATGGGGTAGTGCTGTGCCTTGGCTGTGTTCTCCCAGATATTTGTCTTGGTCAGCAATATACTGTACTTGTATAGTGGCAACCATGGTTTAAGGCAAAGGTGGAGCAGCTGAGTAAATTTAGGGAGTCCTGAGTTCTTGTCTTGTGACAACTTTGAGCCTGCTACTGCTCTGCTTCATGTGATTTTACTCGCGTTGATGTCATCTAGGGATTTTGAAACTGGAACTCTATGTTTATATTCTGGATACAGAAAATACTGATAATTTGTTATATTAAATTTCACTGCCAGCCCACTTCATATATTCCCTACTCTCCTGGTTTGTCTAAATTGTCCTGTATCTCATGTTAGTTCTTCTTGTGTATTATTTTTCTGAGTCCAGTCTTCATTTTTCCCTCCATGGGCTCTTCTTACGCTCAGTAATATTGGATTCAAGATGTAGAATTCATTGTTCTCTGTGCTGGGCTTCTTTGGGGCTTGTGGTATCAAAAGGAGCCAAGTGGGGAAGTTAATTTCTGAATTTAATTGTGTTGCTCAAGTGTTCTAGTTTTGCTCTGGATGCTTCTCTAATCTTTGGCTCTGTCTTTGCTTTCAGGTAAATGAGGTGAGAAAATACAACTTCAGTGCCCTTCTCTTGAGTTTAGCTTTGTCTATTTATTTAATTTTTAAAATGAGGTTGCATCTAGTTTGTATTTGAAAGTCATTATAATCTGTTTATAAGTGACCAGAAATCCCTACCATGCTGGGCAGCCTTCTAGAAAGGGAAAGCCTTCTAGAGTTGGCATCCATTGTTCTGGAGTAATGATGCTGCACAATAAGAGGCTTTCTGCACTTAGAACAGTGTATTTGGCTTAATATTCCCATTGCTCCTTGTTATTCGTTATTCCTTTTGGCTTGAAAGAATGGAATTAAGTAATTTTTGTGGAACTTAGGCATGCCAGAGTGTTTTCATTAGGCTTCACTGCTGTTTGCTTGAAATTCTGAAAGCTTAGGGAAAAAAAAAAAAATTCAACCTTTTTGGGCAGTGCCCAGGCAAAATGGCTTAAATAAAATTACTGAACTCCCAGAATGGAGAATGTGTTCCAGTAGTTGAAGTGCCTACATCAGGGTGGGCTTCAGCTGCCTCTGGAGACCTCAGCTCACCACAGGCAGGTGTTGGCACCACGACCCACACAGCCTGGGGACTGCACTAATGATGCTGCCCCAGAACTCACTTGTCTTGTGTAAGATGCTTATGTGAATTTATTCATGTGCTTAATAAGATGTCTGATCTTAAAGCCTGCATTGGTGCAGTCATTTGAAGGGTTGGAATCTGTGGTTATGCCAAAGTTGGAGAGGGTTGGCGTTATCTATACCATGTTCCTGAGCAGAGATTTTTTTCAAGTCTTTCATGCTGGAGAGCAGAAATGAAGAGAGAGGTACTGTGATGTGCTTGGGGAGCACAGTACTCACCGACAGCCCTGAGCCTTACAAAGGACTTTGAAAAGCATCCCTGCAGAAGACAATGCTCACCCTGGCCAGCAGCCATTTGCCTGGGGATCTGTCACCAGTTCCCGCAGAAGACTTGTGTTTGTGGAGGTCTCGTAGCTAGGTTTCTTCAAAACTGCTGTCACAAGTGTGGGGAGTGGGAGAGAAGGGAAAGCAGCATTGGCAGAGTCCTGCAGAAGATGGAGTCGGGGAATCCTCCACCCTCCTCCTCCTCATCCATGGGCAGAGCAATGGCATGGGATGGTGGGTGGTCACATGGAGACACCAGCCCAGGGGCTCGTGTGAGTCTGTAACCCTCTGGATTATTCAAACAACACTTAGAAATTGCTTTTGACTTTCAACTAAAGTCCAGGAAAGGCCTGGACTGGCTTGCTTTGCCAGTCAGATGTCTTCAGCCAGGGGAGCAAGAGCCGTGGGAATTCTCGAGTTAATTGTGACAGTGACATTTCAGAGAGAATTCCCCTGGTAGATCAGTTGGTTTGGGGGGCATTTTGTCACACAGCAGTTTTTTTGGATGGGACTAACTCAGCACCTGAGGCCTTTGAACTCGCCTCCTGCCTGGTGTCGCTTTGACACTGAAAACAGTTACCAAATTTGTGCAGTTCTGGGCTGCAGCTGTTGCAGGAAAGCTTCCCACAACCAGCCAAGAATCTACTACTCTTACATCCCGCCCTCCCCCTGCACCTTGCCACATGATTTTAGATTTAAGAGATACATTAATAGCAACTTCCCCTTTGTTGCTCTTCTGGTTTTAAAAATATGTATGTCAGCAATGCAAACTGCTGGTATTGGGTCTGGTGGATTGAGAGAGGCAGGCAGCTGCGTCACGGTATTCCTCGAAGTTTGCTGTGTGGGATGCTGTCGATGCTGGATGGATGTGGACATTGGGTCTAGACAAGAGAGGAAACACTGAAAGGAAGGTGATCGAGAGGAGAGAGCTAGCAGGAGTGGTTTTATTGAACAAGCTGAGGTCATCCCTTCCAAGGATTGGGTCACCACCGACCCTGTCATCCTTGTCTGCTCCTCTGAAATACAGTCATCTTCTGAAAACCATGGGTGGATGTTCCTGCATACAGCCCAGCTTTTCCTTTCTTAATCAGACATGGTTTGACGTTGTGTGGAGCAGGGGTGATGCATGTTTAAGAGTCTGGTCTAAAAAAAAATACAGTGTTGTGAGGACAATGCTTTAAAGCCCCAGGTGTGGTTGAAACCCCTTGCTCGAGGTGCTGTTTACCCATGTCAAGAAGAGACAGCTTGGGTATGAGTTGGCTCAGTGTCAACTGGAGCTGGAGTATCCTTCATCTGAGCCTGAGGATCTTGCAGGATGTTTTTCCACCCAAATTGTCCTGATCCCTGGCTGGAGGAAGATGTGGTGTCTGCTGGTCCTGTTGCACACAGCAGTGCAGGCCGTGGAGGGGTTCTTCAAGGGGACTTTGGAAATCTGAATCTAGGAAATTGCAGACAACGTGAAGAAATCCACCTGTGTACCTAAGATAAATCTACTAACATAAAACAAGCAATGGGCTCCCAATGAAACCTGTGGAGGCATATTTTAATACCCATTTCCATGATTCAGGCACTGCTTTGATCAGGTCTCTTATGCTGGGAAGGCTTGAAGCACAGTTACCATGGAGCGGCTGCTCTGAGCACAGGGATCCAGTGGCCACGTTAGCAAAGTTTGGAGCCGGGAGCTGCCGTGGCTTTTTCTTTCTCATTGCTGTGGCTGCTTTGTGGTCACCCCATCCCCCAGATTCTCTCATCCTTCCTCATGCTTCATCCTCTGTGTCAAAGTCAGATTCTTCAACAAGAGGCCATGATGCTTTCACCTTGCTTGACTTGCATCCTTTGGTCCCAGGGTTCTGGGCTACCACGGGGCAGCAGTGCTGCACCTTCATCTGTTCCTGTGGCAGGAAGTTTGGCAGGTCCCAGGCTTTGATTACAGCCACGTGTTCGGAGATGGGAGCGGACAGCACAAGGAATTAAAGCACGAAAACATGTGAGTGTGCAAAACACTTGATTCTTGTTGCCCACCTATAACCTGATAACTGGCAGCAATCTTTGTGGTTGGAATAAGTGAGGGTGCCTGACCTCGGGTGTGGTGCAAAGACAAATCACCCTGTCCTCATGGGTTTGCGTTTGCCAGGCAACAGCTGTAGTCATCGGGGTCTTCTGCAAAATGGAAGACAGGGAAAAAAACCTCACACCTTTTTTTGTGGCAGCTGGTCCCAGCCCTGTGCCGGGGGAGCTGCAGCTGATGAGACTTGTAGCAGTTTGGGAATTTGGTCCCCTCTCCTGGGTGGGCACCCAGCTGCATCTGATGAGGCTGCTTGTTTAGCTCTGGGGTTTATATCTCAATGCAACCACCTCTGGGGAACTGAATTTGTCTTCCTTAGGGTGTGCTGGGGCAGGCTGGTGGCTGTCCCTGGGGGCAGACCTGGGTGCCCCCCACAGAGGAGCTGCATTGCCCCCCGCCAGCCTGCTCCCACTGGCCATTAAATATGTATATGGAGGAGAAAGCACCTTCCCTCGCTTTTCATAAATAATTGCTGTGCTGCAAGAGGAGCGAGTGCTTAGTCTCATTACTGCGGGGGAATAAACAGATGCCTACGTTTTGTGAGAAGTGGATGACCTGCTTTTACCCCTCAACAGATGGGATGGCTGGAGGGCTCCCACCTACGGAGGTCCAGGGGAGGATGGAGCAAGGGCACCTCTGTTGGGAGGAGGTGGAGAAATTAGTGGCCGACTTGGGGACTAGCAAAGGAGCTCTTTCTGCTGGGGCGCAGCTGGAATAGCAGACGCTGACATTTGCTGGTCGGAGTTCAAACAAAGATCCCTGTATGGGCTTTATGAGCGAGGCAGTGCCGGGGACACTGGTGGATGTGTCCTCCCTGGCCCCTGCCCTCCTCCAGTTCCTCCCTGGCTCCCTGTGCTTCAGGCAGTGCCTCTCCCGAGGAGGAATTTGGAGGCGAGGGACTGGTGTTTAAGTGCTTTGTGTGAGATGTCAGCTCAGGGCTGTAAACAGCGCGTGGTTTTGCTCGGAGAAAGTACAGAGCTGCCGCTGGCAGCAGTTTTCCATTAAGGCGAGGGCTGGAAACCTCCTGGCATGGAGGGCTGCGCTGCTGGGCAGGCGTAGCTGTGGGAGGAAAGTCTCTCTGTGGAGCATTACCACTGCAAAAAATTAAAATAAAATAAAAATTAGCAAGGCAAGGAAGCAGTGTAGGGGTTTCCCTGAGCCATTTAATTGTGCAATTTCTTTTCCACGCAATGCTTGGGTGGGATTTGCTGAAGAAAGATGGATATTCGCCTCTTCCCTTTGTGTGAACGTGGAGGGCGTTTTGGAGGTGGTGGGCATATTGTTTTGGGTTTTTTTTGTGGATAACAGCTGCACTTGAGATTGCATATCTGTTAATTGTTAGTTTAATTTGTATTACTATCAGTATAGACTAGCACATACCTTTTATTTGCTTGTATTTTTATTTGATGCATTTAAAATCAGGGGACCCAGACCTGGTGAGTCCTGAACCCCCCTGCCATGCCCTGTTCTGCTCCCTCTCTCCTTCTTCCTGTGCTGAGCCTGATAGACCAGTCAAGTGCAATTCTCTCTTTGCTGCTTGTTTTCAGACCCAGACTGGGCATCCCATAGCCTAGGGATCTTCATCTGCTTGAATTGTTCGGGAATCCATCGCAATATTCCCCAAGTCAGCAAAGTGAAGTCGGTCCGTCTGGATGACTGGGATGATGCTCAAGTGGAGGTATGTGCACATCAGGCTTGAAGTACCAGTGAGGCTGCGTTTGCTGTTTTACCAGTGCAGCTGTAAAACAGAGTCCTTTCTAAAGATGCCATGACAAACGTGATTTCAGACATCATGCCTAGGTAATCCCCGAGTGTGGGAATGAGGTCCATGATGCTGACTTAAAAATGAAATAGCCATTTCATGAAGAAGTCGTGAGGGTTTCCCCCACTCCATAAAAATGTCAGTGAAATAGTGTGCACATAAATTACAAATTTTAAATGAATTCTCTTCTGGTTTACATTACCTCTAGCCTAGACCAGATGGTAGACTAGATCTCTGGTCTACCACCCCTGCCCAGCTCAGCTATTTCTAGCTTTGTTCCGCTTAGCGTTGAAGACTCTTAAACTCGCATCTTGAACTGAACCCTCACAGTACAGATTCTCTCTATTTATGCCGCACACCTGCCTAGATTTGGGTGATATTGCTAAAGGCAAGCCTACCCAGGAAACCTGCTTTGAATACTGGTGTCTTCAAAGGCATGAAGAGTACAACCAGTCATTCATCTTTATCTTGTATGTTATAAATTTGAGGTTATTCTGAAAGCCACAGCTCGTGGAGTCATGTGCTTTATGGAAAAAACAGGCCTTTGTGTTGCATGGATTCTCCCTTCCCTGATATTTTTTTTTTTTTTTTTTTAAGAAAAACTGGATGCCCCGGTAATTTTTTTTTTTTTTTTTTTTTAGAACAGATTGAATGCGTAAAATTCAGAGGCTCAAAAGTATGAAAATAATGGAAAAAGTACTTGGGGGAAAAAATTAAAAGAAAAAGTGTAGCTGCTTGTTATGCTTGTATGCTTGGCATTTGATACAAGACAAAATGTATTTAGCATGACTACCTGGAAAAGAATGTGATTTTTTTACATTTATGAAGTGACTTTCATTAAATAAAAATACATGCTTTTGTTTGCCAAGCTATCAACTAGCCATTTGTGTATGAGAACAGAAAGACAGGAGGATTGTCAGAGCAGATAGGATTTTTATTTATGTATTTATTTAGTACTTCAGGCTCCTCTCTGAGATTGCTGACCTGGCTTTGCAAAAATAAAATTATTCTTTTGGAACAAGGGATGTGATCCAAAGAAAAAAACACGTTGTCAGAGACTGTTACTTTACTGGAGCTGTGACTTGTGGAGATTAAAGTTAGTGTCAGATTTTGCTGTCTGGTTGCCTAATTCCTGTGCTGGGATTCCCTGGGAGCCATCTCATCCCTTGCCTGCGAGTGGGAAATGCCACCGTGTGCTGCCCTCTCCTCCCGTGGGGACCAGTGGGGATTGAGCATGTGTGACTGGGACATGGACTTGTCCCCAGCTGGCGGAGCCTTGCTACTAATAATCAATATTAATTTCTGAACCCTGGTTTGCAGGCACAGTCTTTACAGCATCCCTTCTGTGCCCAGTCCTGGGGAAACCTCTCAGTAAGTGAATAGAGGCCCCATCCCGATAGTTTTATTGCTCTTTAGAAGCAAAAGATGGCAAAACCATTGACATTTTATTTTTTTAAAATTTTTTCTCTCTTTACAGTTTATGGCCTCGAATGGAAACAATGTAGCAAAAGCAAAATACGAATCTAAAATGCCACCGTTTTATTACAAGCCAACGTTTCTTGACTGTCAGTAAGTAAATACCTTTGCTGGTAAACAACGTTTATTTGTTTGTGCAGCTGCAGCCTCTGTAATGTTTTAGTTTTAGCATGGATACTTTTTTTTTTAGCCACAGTGGAGGTTTCATTTATGAAAGGCCCTGAAAAATCTTTTTTCTTCTGCACGCATATGGTAGAGTTTATACTACATGTGGGATCTTATTTAATAAGTACAGTTGAGATGATGCAGGGAAGTCAATAGTTTGTCTGTTCCCCAGACTCTTCCAAGTTTCTAAGGCTACAGAAATGCCATTTCCTACCCGTTGATTTCCTCTGCCTTTTCAAATAGCCCTTCTGCATCAAAACAGAGCTTGCTTATGTGCTCCATGAGATGTTAGGTTACTTGTAATGCAAAAATGCTGCGGTTTAGTGCCGAGGTGGTGGATTTTCTTTTCTTTTTTTTTTTTTTTTCCTAAATGACAAATAATCTCCTCTGTGAAGGCAAGTGAAAAGCTATTGTCTCCCACACAGCATAAACCTCCCCATGTAGGTTGTAGGCCAGGCAGGCTGAGCAGCCGGCTCGTGCTGCAACATCCAGGGAGCAAGAAGATGAACTGAAATTGGTTTTTAGGGTCCAGTTCCGCAGAGTACCAAGGAGGGTTTGTATCTTTGTGAAATGGGTCTTTCCAGAAGGTCTGGAGGGCTTAATTTCCAGAGCCAGTACTTTAGCCTTAGCAAACGGATGGATGCTGTTCCCTGACATCCCTCCTAGTGTCACTGATTTAACTGGGTGTCACTAGTTGCAGAGGGAGGTGACAGTGGTGTGACAGCGGCATGCAAGCCTCTGAGCCCTGGAACGATATATTCAAGCCCAAAACAGTACTGGAAGGGTTTGTAGGGTTTCCCAGGTGAGATGTTAGCCGTTGGGTAAGAAGATTCTGTGGTGTTCCCCAAAGCTGAAATTGGACCAAAAGTGGGGTCAAAGTGTTCATGAATACCTATGATCATCCTCAAAGTGACTTTATCTGTACTTGTAATCTTGTAAGAACTATTAAAAAAAGATTTATTGTCTTCCTACATCATGTAAAAATTCTTTTATAGTAAAGTCAGAAGAGGACATCTGTTGTGCCTGTGATTTATCCTAGTGAGGCATCCATTATCCCCTGTTTGACGGTGCTCAAATGCTAAATCCAGGAAAGCACAAGTGTGAGTGGCACTGTCTAGCCTGACAATAAAAAACCCCTCCATTTATGCAATGTTCCCAGACACTGGGTATGATCTAAAATGGCTTCTGGTGGTGGCTTCCATGGTTCGTACAAGTACAGAAATTATCAGAGGATTCACGAACCACTGTGCATTGTAGAAGGGTGTGTTTCGAGGGTGTTGTGATTATCTTGCTAGGATTACTTTTTTCCAGGAAAAAAAAGTGTGAGCCTCTTAGGTTTCCTGTTGCTGGAATGCCCTTGGAAGGGAGCCCAAGGAGAAGCTTCCAGCTGGAGCAGTCCTGCAGGTCCAGGGGAGGAGGAGATGCTGCAAATGCAGCTGAACATGGCACTGCTGTTGTTTTGGGGTGGGGTTTTTTTGTGGGTATTTTTTTCTTTTTTTCTTCATTTCAGAAAAACAGCTTCACAAAGTGACCTTTTTTGTTTGGTTGGTTTTAGCCTGAGGCAGAGAGAGAGAAGGACCTGCTGTTCCTCCATCTAATACAGACCAGGCTTCCTTCTTTTCTTCTTCCTCTGGACGTATTGTTGACCCATCCATCTCCATGCACAAAATCCCACTTCTGTGTCTCCTGATCAGCAGAGCTGGCAGCCTAGGGACAGATATATCCTGATACTGCAGGATTTGGAGGCCAGAGTTTTATGATGCTTGTCTCGCCATCGCTGTGGGGCTTTCCTTGCCCCTTGCGTCCTTCTCATCCCTGCACATCAGCTGCTTCTTGCATCTTCCTGTGCAAATAGGTATTGCACTCCACCTTCAGCTGCTGTTTTGTCCTTACAGGACAGGAACCTCTTTGGTGTTTGAGTTGTTCAGGAGCAAAGTCCTTGTTCTTGTCCCTGCCTAAGGGGGTGCAGAGTTGGTGCTGGGGGAGCCCTGCTGGAAGTGGGGCAGGTCCCTCAACAGCTTGGGGCATCCCGAGATCTGCGTGCAGATCCCACCCAGCTCTCCTTGCATGGGTCAAGCTGAGGGAGAGTGAAAGCTCGAAAGCTCGCCCGCAGCTCAGGCTGCTTAGAGACCACAGGCATTTTCATTCCTTCTGCTGTCAGACTGGCAGAACAGTCTGTGGCTGGTTCTGCGCTTGGTTGTTTTGGCTTCCTTTGATACTAGAGCTCAGGCTTCTCTTCTGTGGTATTTTTCTTCCTCCATCCTGCAGTGCAGTTGCACTCTGGGGAGCTTTGTGGAGCTGAGCTCCAGCCACAGCCCGGGCCAAGCTGCCGGCAAGCACGGGGGCACCGAGCTGGCACTTGGCCAGTGGCACCAGGGCAATGCCTGACGGAGAGGCACATCGCTGGGCTTATAACCTGAGAGAAACAGGGGGGTGAGAGTTAAGAGGTTGGGTTTTTTTTTGTGGTGGTGTTTCTTTTTGGTTGGTTGGTTTGTTTATTTATTAGTTGACTAGGAGGATGAGGTAAGGCTGTGAGCAGCTGGAAAACCGATTTCTGGCCCTTTTGTGCTCCCAATTTGTGTCTGTTTTGCCCTGAGGCAATTTTCAGTTGGCATGCCGTGATTTCTGAACTGAGCCTGGAGCTCTGCTCGTGTAGGTGTTCTCCAGACCTGTACTGCTGGGTCTTTGCAGGGTGCGTTGGGGTAGATGCGACCTCTTGCAGTAACAGATCTCCTTCTGATGCTGCAGTATAGGCAGCTCTGGGTACGGTGCCTGTTGGGAATGTTTCGAGGGTGATGTGCTAGGCTGTATTTTTTTTCTCTAGTTAGAAGCTCTCTGTGCCTTTCAACATGCTAAACAAGAGCAGGAGAGTGCTGCTTTTTAAAGGGGTATATATTTAGCTTTCTCCCCACCTCGCTGCAATCCAGTCACTGCAATAGCTGTTCCCAGCTTGCAGCTCTGGGTAGCGTCGCGATGGATGACACCTCCATCCAGCGCTGGCACCGTGCCCTTGTGCGCTGAGGTGGCTTCCCTGCCCATGACAGGGAGATTGGATTAAATGATCTCTAAGGTCCCTTCCAATCTAGGCCATTCTATGATTCTATGACCCGTGTTCTGCAGCATCAAGACGTTTTGGTGCTTCCGATTATGACAACCCCTGCTGGCTGGCTGCAGCGGCTGGGCAAGTTTGGTGGGAGCTGCCCTCTGACTCGGCACGGCAGGATGCTAACATACGAGCCATAAAAGGGACAGGCTGTGTGTTTATTTGAATCTTCTTAATTAATGATACTAATGGAATCCCTCTACTTTGGTTGTTTTAAGAGTTGCAAAGTTTGGAGCAAGAGAGAAATGCTGCCGTACTGACTTGCTCTTTTTTCTTCTTGCCTACAATGTTGTGTTTGACTCCTTGGGAAATACGTGGTGTTTGCCTGCTGCATCTGGCTTCTGCATCCTCCAGAAACCTCCAGAGCTTCTTAGCTCTGTCAGACACTTGGCAAAGGTTAGAGAAGTTGGAGGGGTACTTGGGAATTGCCCAGGGAAAATTTGCCAGCTGTGCACAGGCAGAATAGCCAACCAAGAAACAAACAAAAAAATCCCCTTCTGTCCTCTCTTCTCTCTGCCAGCAACTTGGCCCATGTGTCAGGAGCAGTGAGCAGAGCAGCCAGCGTCCATACCACTGGGGAGTCCCTGAGGCTGAAATGAATCTCAGATGTTCCAACCACCACCATGTTGGCCCAAAGAGCCTTGGGTGAGGGACTTAAACCACAAAACCACTCTTTGGATGGTCATAAGTGGTCGTGGCCCAGCTTTGTACGCCATGGCAGCTGATGGAGAGCTGTAAAACAGCGTTTTCTAGGGCAGATTCACTGCAGGCAAGAGGCTGAGTTTCGAATCACCAGTGAGCAACACAGGTAGCATTGCTTTTGAGTACAAGCAAAGGGAAAAGGCTTTGTTCAGTCATATGCTTGACTGGAAACTGATGGAAGAAGATGGAGACTGGGCTTTTCCAGTACTGGAAGTACATCCACGTCTCTGCCCAGCACTTCACATGACATTTTCTGTTGCCTTTTTGCCTGATTTGGGAACACAGAGCATCGTTCTGCAGAATTGCGTATGAGCTGCAGCGTGTTGCTCTGCTCATCTCTCTGTGCTTGGAGAAGTGGGAGCTACATCTGCTCCTTATGCAGAACACCTAAATATACTGACTGACAGTACATTTGAGTACCTTGGTAGGAAAAATGAGGCAGAATGAAATGGCATGGGTTGTACTGGATGGTTTTCTTAATCTGGAACAAGATGAGATGTCGGTCCGAGAGGGAATATATCCCAGAAGGGCTCACATATCGAGGAGTCATCTCTATCGTCATCTGAAGAACAGCTGTTACCAGAAGTGTCTTGTTGTATTAAGGTACAATTAAATTGTGCAAAGAGAAAATTGCGTAGTAAATCCCTGCTTTTTTTTTTTTTTTTCCCCTACCATACTGCTTAAAGTTTGCCTCGTCTGGTAGAGGAGCTACCAAGCCTGCCACCTTAGTCTGGTGTCCGAAGGTTAGCCTGGCCTCTTCTCCCATGCATGGGGCATAATGATGGTCAAGGATGCAGACTTCCCACCCAGTTTCCTCTTCCTCTGTCACCTCCTTTTGCTGGTACTTTATCTATAAATTTCTTTAGTGCTTAATGACCAGAGAGGTAAAGTTGAGTGTTTTGCTCATGCTCCTACTTATTAATAAGGGTCTTCAGATTTTACACCTAGCTCATGGTGCTGCAGTGTGGGCTTTCGGAGTGGCTGCTCATCAGTTCCCAAGTGGTGGAGTCTCCTGTGCTGGCTCAAACTGGGTGCTCAAGAGTTTTCTGCCAGAGCATTGCTGGGCCATCAGCCGAGTGCCTGAGATCTGCCCACTCCTTCAGTCCCAGCCGGCTGTGAGGTCTTCTCTCTTTGTCGTTCGTTTTCTCTTTGTTCTTAGTTTGTAAGCCTGTTAATTCATATTGATTCCTTTAATTTCCAAAGGAAATTGCTACAAGGTTAAGATAGTGCCGACATGGGCTGCTTCCTATGTGTTTTTAATTTGTGCTTAACCATTCTGAAAAAAGCATTGTGGTGAACTGGACCGTGTGTGTAAAACACCCAAACGCAAAAGGAACCAGTTAGCATTTTAATTGAGCATGTTGTGATTTTGCATACTCAAATTCAGCTTTAACAACTTTGAATCCATAATGCAAGATTTTTATGCCTCAATAGCTATAAACCCTGTCTCTTTGCTCTCCTCCAGAAGCTTGTTGTTGGCCACGGGTCTGGGGAAGGGTGGATGGCACACCGCTCCTGGGGCTCTGCAAGCCAGGGTGATGCTCAGAGCACCTGGCAGAAGCCCCCCAGCTGTCCCACACCTCCACAAAGCCATTTAAAAGCAATTCCTTACAGCGAGGACTTACCAGCTGGGAAAAGATGCGGAGGCAGAGTGTGAAGCTAGACAGGCTTTCAGTCTACGCTGCAGTGGCTCTCCTTGCGGTCTGAGCAAAAATTTGGACTCGGACTTAAAATTTCATTAAAACAGTTGTTTGACAGGAACTTGGCGTAGCTGCATCCACAGAGCTGCCTGTGGAGAGCAGCTTGGTTTATTTTCTGGAAAAACCTCTGACAAATCCCAGAAGCCACAAATTTGGGGTTTGGAAATGGCGTTCCTGGATGACATTCACTTCTTTTGTCTTTATTGGACTTGGTGGCTTGCATGGATGAAGTCAGAAGGTGGTAGTGGGTCATGTTTGGTGACTTTTGGGCCACTTTCTTCTCTGGCTGAGGCTTCTTGTCTGCCGTATGTCTCCAAAAAGCCATAGCAGCCACACAGCATCCGTGGCATCTGCACTCTAGTACATCTTAGGAAAGCCAGTCCAGCTGAGGGTCTTAGGTAGCAATGAATTAGAGAGAGACTGTAAATTTGGCTGGCTGGTGCTCCTCCAAAGTGCAGTGAAGCCATGCAGCCACGCTTTGATATTAAACTGCTTGAACAGCTTTCTCCATGCTGTGTTTTGCTGCAAGTGAAAGGCTTTGAGTGTGTGGGACTGAGATAAAATTGCTCCACGGGCTTCTTCTGAAACCTTCCTTGCTGGTCCTTTGACAGAGAGCGCTTCTTTTCATGTGGGTGGCCAGGGAGGCAAACAAGTACCTGAAATGAGATTTGGAGCTCTTGATCTATTGATGTTGGTGCTTTTTTGGCTTCTGGACCTGCTGCCTCCCCAGCGCAGCCCAGTCCTAGCCCATTCAAGGGATAACTTTTCCCTTATTCTGTTGGAAACTTATTTTTTTCCTTAGGGTTTAATTTTTCAGGGTTTTGGGTTTTGTTATTCTTTCCCCTTTGCTCCCAGTTTTTTAACTTGATAATTACAAGGACCTTTGTGTTCTAATTGCCAAAAAAAAATGGCGCATTCCCTCTAAGTAGAAGCATGCCAGACGTTAGGTGGGCTGATAAAGCTTTTGGAATTGATCCTGAAAGCTGTGCATCTCCACAGTTTAGGAATGATGCACTTATGTTTTTCTAATGAACACAAATGGTGTATTTTCTACATTATCCCATAACCAGAAATGCAGTAAAATACCACAAGGCTGTTGCTGCAGTCCTTTCTGTTCACAGAACTCCGGTTAAAATCAAAGGGAGGATTTGGATGGAGGGTCCTGAATTCAGCATTGGACATCTGTGCTGGGTTATTTACATCCATATTCACCTCAGGAAAAGTACATTACAACTAAAACACAACAACAGATCTTTAAAAGGCCCCTGAAAAGAATACTTGAAATTGAGATCAGGACTGAAGTCCATTGACAACAGTGGAGAAGACTGTACGGCTTGAGGGACTCTGGGCAGTCCCTGCCTCATAGGATGGTATATTTCGTAGAATCATAGAATGGCCTAGGCTGGAAGGGGCCTTAGAGATCATCTAGTCCAACCTCCCTGTCATGGGCAGGGACACCTCTCAACTAGATCAGGCTACTCAAGGCTCTGTCCAACTTGGCCTTGAACACCTCCAGGGAGGGGGCAACATCTCTGGGCAATTTATTCCAGTCTTGCCTCCCTCGTACTGATCCCATAGATACTAGGAAAAATTTCTGCTCCTGGTTAAATTCAACCAAGATGTGCCAGTGAGACTAGGGCTTAACGCCAGACTCAAAAGCAGCTTTTCATGGCAGGATTGCCACCGGTCCATGAGAGACTGGTGCAGCCTCTTTTGCTGGAGTTCTGCTTTCTATAAATAACCACTGGAGCAAAAGCTGCAGCTACTGGCATTGCAATGAGTTGTCCTAACGGTGGCCTCCTCTTGGTGTGTCTTTTCTTTTGGGAAATTATTGCTAAAAGAGCCTGGGTTCATGATGATGAGGAAAGGGTGTAAGGCCACGTGAAAGGTCAGAAAGTGGTTGCTGGGAAAGTGGCATGGCTGGAGTCCTGTCTCCTGGGGGAGCTGCATCAGAGCCACTCACACCCAAATACTGGGAGAGGTTATCAAGAGCGTTTTGCAGCTTCTCAGTCTACCCCTTTGGTATCCTTGATGGCCACCCAATTTGTGCTGACTTGCACAAAAGCTGAGAAGATATTGAACCACGGCTGTTGATCACGGGAAATAACTCCCTGCAGAGCGATGTTCCCTATGGTGTGAGACCGGCAGACCCTATCCATAGTTTGCATCGTACAGCAAGAGGGCTTCTTCCACTGCCACACACAAGCCTTAATTTACGCTGTATTTAAACACTCATACTGGAAGGCTGACTTTCAGAGAAATTATATGACGCTTAAATTTTGGCAGCTTTGTTGAAGTGTGCAGAAGTATGGAAATGGGCAATTACATGCTACCTTTTGGATTGTCAGCCTTCTGCACTTGCAGGCTACCGTGCTGTGGATATATCGGATCCAGAACGAGCACCTTGCTTGACCCAGCACAGTCCCCTTGAACACTTCTACAAGATGCATCTGAACCTCCTGAGATGAACAGAGGATGGACTGTGCCCAAGCCAGCACGTGGCACAGGGTGACAGCAGAAGGGAGATGGGTGTTCATCTTCAGAGTTCGCAGTCAAACTTGCAGATGTGTGTGTAACAAGTAAAGATCAGCCATGAAAACAGGAACAGAAGGGGGAAAGGCGGAGTTGGTGCATTATTTCTGTTACAGCAGAAGCTGACAGTTGAGTTTTGGGTGCAGGGAAGCTATGGTGCTCCCTGAGCCTTGTGGGAGAAGGCTGCTGCCCCAACCAAGGAGATTAAGTAAAGTGTGGGACAAAATATATGTAATTATTTCCTCCTTTACTGGCAGGAAACCGATTATGGCCACAGTTCTTGTTGAATAGTGTCTTCCAGTTTTGATGAGTGTGTTTGCTGTACCTGCAGATGTATTTTCATAAGCCATATTATTATACTTACCTTCTTTGAGCACTTTTTCTGCAATGTGTCTGCTGAGAAGATAGCATTGTGTTTGTGTAGTCAGCAAAAAAAACCCCACATAATTGAGCATATCAACAGTTTTCATTGGCGGAGAAGTCGATGCATTGAAATGTGATGAGTTTTACAGAGCATGCCCAATGCTGGGGAACCTTTTGCTGTCATCAGTGTAGGCCACTTGGAAATGTCTGCTGTGAAGCTGGGATGACGCGTGCCTTTATTTCTGAGTGTGATTTCTGCCTGCTTGAGCTATTTAAGGTTCTAGGACAATTAAGAACTAAGTGCAGTTAAAAATGGTTTGAAGTAATTTCTAGTGTATTCTAGAACTAAACTACTCCATTAATTGCACCATTCATCCTAAAATCAAATTGCAAAAAAAATATTTATGATCTTTGGGGTATTTTTTCCTGTTCTGGAAGTTAAGGTCTTGGTGTATAATATATCCTTTGGAAGGAACCGGAGTGTGAAAAGTGGAAAAGCCTGGCAGAGCTGAGAAAGCACTTGGAAGTACTTGAGTTTGGAAGAGCTCTGCCAGGTGGGTTCTCAGCACCCTCTGGTGTTTGGGCCCTTGCATCCTCACCCAGCCACGTTCTCCTGGGCGTTTTGAGGCTTTTTCATTTTTCACCACCGAGTTTCTTCCAAGATGTTGGCTAGGACCTGGGGTATGACTGTCCTATGTACCTTTCATTTTGAAGAGGTCACCTCTCATTGGAATTCTTGTCGTTCCTAGTTTAATGGAGAAGCAAACTCTGAGTTCACCGAGTCACAAGTATGACCCATCCTTGGACTGGGCTTCCCCTTGTCCTTACAAGTATAATTTTCACCTGACACATCACATTTTTTTGAACAGCTGTCCATGAGCAGTAAGGAGACAATATTTCTGCAGCTTCGACTGCCAAAAGCCCATCATGTGCGAGGCATACCCAATTTCTGCTTTCATTTTGATAGCTTCAGGGCAAGATTTTTATTTTGTATGCAGTTTGTTTGTTCTTTTGTTTACGGATCCTATGTACTGAACAATGTAGTCTGAAGAAATTAGATTTAAAATTGTTCATATACCGTGAGAATTTTCTACAGAGGCTTATTGGGTGGGTGGGAATGGCCTCTTTGCTAAATCTGTAAATTTTATTAAATAAATTTCCAGTAAAATTGGCTATACAAAGAAACGATTTATTGCTGTCCAGCAGAAGAAACTCTTGACTCTAGACTGTACAATGCAATTTTTCGAAGACTTTTAAATCACACTCGTATTTTGACTGAAGAATTAATGGTTCTGGATTTTTCCTTAGTATATCTTGAACCATGTTTCCTTTTCTCTGTATTTTTTTTGTCCAGACTGCTACGGGAACAGTGGATCAGAGCCAAATACGAGCGAAAAGAGTTCATTCACAGTGAGAAGCAGGAGCCTTATTCTGCAGGTAACAAAAGACACTTTTGGCAGATAAGTTTTATGATGTCCAGTATTTCCATTTTTTTTTTTGTCTCTATGTTCTCTATATTGGTTATTGCTCATATGTCACTAAGTGAGAGGAGAGAGCGCCGTCTTTTGGGAAAGGTCCTGCCTGGCATTCCCTTTATTTGATTTGGAATATTTGGATTTTTCATACCTGATGGAAATAAGTGAGTTATCAAGAGTCTTTCTGTTGATTTCCGTGGTCTGTTCACCAAGAGCAAATCAGATAAAATTTCTGGTAGTGGGAGACATGAAGCTGGATTGGGGCGGAGATAAGGGTGTGTGTCTCATCAAGATGACTTTTCCTTTGCAAAGGTGAAGTAGGATTATTAGCATGGTTTGGTTAATAGCAGACAAGTGTGGTAGATCCCGTCCTCTTCCCAGATCTCTTTTATTGTCTTTCCATAATACTTCAGGTGTTGTCAGTGGGACCTGGTCTCCTTGTAGTATAACAACCGCTTTGCAATTGCAAAGACGCAACGGGTGTGATGGAGCTCATTTGGGCACTGCCAGCACGATGGGCAGAGCAACGGTGGCCTTGCGACGGGACGGTTTAGTAGGGCAGTGGATTGGATGATTTTCTTGCAGAAGGGCAGGATTCGAAGAGATGCAGGGCTCGACCGTGTATTTCTTTGCTATATGTAAGTGACATTTAGTTTATTCTACATGTGAAGTAGTTGACACCAGCTATATACTTGGATGACTCTGGGATAATTCTGTTAGCAAAGAACATGTTACAGATGAAAGGTTAAAATGTTGTTTTCATGCTGCTTTTCTAGACTAATAATAAGCAGGTAGGTCCAGCAGTTTGCTCCTATGGAAACCACAATTAAAATCTTATATATCCTCAATTTATGGTTAGAGCATTTCTGCTCTGCTATTTAGTATACATGAGGCATGCACATAGTGTGTGTAGGGTATCCATATTCATAAACAGTACGTTGTGCACGTTTTTGGTTTAGATTTTCAAAGCGGTCTGCTACAGTTGGATGCATTCTAGCAACAATAAATAGTTTGATTTCACAAATAATTTTTGGAACATATCTGCCAACACATGTGTAGTGTTCACCCAGGAATAATGTTTCTAATTTATGCTGTGCAACTTGTAGGTATAAAAGCTTGGATCCAACTAGGTACTTCAGGCAAATGCATAATTTTAAGCACATGGTTAGTCCTTTTGACTCCAAGAAGAGCATGTGCCTGGTTAAAGTGAAGTAGGTGCTTCACTGCCATGTGGGAAGGAGGGCAGCATGTTCTGAGCTCTCTGAAAAATATTGTAGGAAGAGTTCAAATGCGACTTTATTTTAGCAGTGTATTTCGTAGGTGTTCGTCAGTAACGTGGCTGCATAATATTTAACCGCATGGTGAAGCGATAGGGTTTTCTCCTCTCTGAAGTTCAAAAGCCAATTGGATGCAGAATAGAAGAGAGCTGGTTAAGCCATTTTAAATGAGCAGTGCCCTCAGGAGAAGGAGGGGCAGGGAAGGCAGGCTGGTGGGCATCTCGTAGGTTGTGTATGAATGCCTTTAGGTTGTAAATTGTCTTTGAGACAATTTAAATCCAGTGTAGGGGTCACACTGACCTGTGCAACTGGGATATCATTTGTTGATTCTTCTGGAGAGTAGGGGAGCTTTGGCCAGGTCATTCCTCCTAAAGATGACCAGGTTGGTATAACAGCAAAACAAAGCTGAGGACACGCCAAACTTGCAGCGCCAACTTTTTCTTTTGCCAAACCGTAACAACCCCCAGGTATGGCTGCACGCCTGTACTTCACCCCTTGCCAAAAGATGCTCCTTCTTCTGGACTGCATGATGCAGCTTGCTGTTCTCTGCTCTTGGGCTGTTAGACCCGGGGTCGGTTGTTTCCTAGGCTGTGGCTTGAGAAGGGAGCCCAGGGAAAATCCTGTGTCCTGTAGAAAAGCAGAACATTGGAGATCCCAAAATCATAGAATCAGTTGGGTTGAAAAAGACCCTTAAGATCATCAATTCCAATCGTTAACCTACCGTTACTGAGTCCCCCACTAAACCATGTCTCTATCAGAGATGCTCCTGTGTGCGTTGGGACGCTTCTTGTATCACTTGCATGAAATGCAGAAGTTTTGTCATTGTGTCATACATGGTGCTGGACCACCGGTTTGCCCAGCTGATACAAACCGGTGCCATCAAAACTGTCTGAATCACGCCGTCCGTGAGCCCTGCAGGACACGCTGGAGCTTGGTGCTTGCAGAAGAACCTCAGCCACACCACAGGTCCCAGCTCTGCCCTTCTTGCTGCTTGAAGGGGTCAGTTCAGCTCGGTGGCCACAGCAGCGGCTTGGAGGATGTGACCTGTGTGGGGTGGACCTCCTGTGCCTGATCATGCTGGACTCAGTGCTGCAGGGATCCGTGGAGGATCTGGGCTTTCCACTAACGACCTCCTGAACTGCCTGTGTATGCACCGAGGTGGGACCAGCACGAGGACGCCCTCCTGCCCACCCCACATCCAGTTTGTGTCTCACTTGAATGTATGTATATGTCTCTTTTGTTCTAATGCTGTCCTAGACCATTTTTCTCACCACTCTAAATTCCCTGGAGAGGTGTTAGATTACCAGTTTCTAAGCATGGAACATTTTGTTGCTAATAGAGACATCAGTATCCATTTTCTCATATTTGTTGGAAGATTTAATTCCATTTTGCAATCCCAGGGGCAATTTTGCATTCTGATATTTGTTCAATAATTGAGTAAAAAAATAAGAAAATCCTATCTTTGAATAGTTTTGAGCAACATCCTTTTCCAGGCAGCCTGACGAAACCCCGGTCAGAAATTTGGTGTCTTTCAGAAAATCCTTTGGGGAGAAACTGTCTGGAGCCTGTAGATGCCAAGCAGAAGCTATCACAGCCAAACTGACGGACTTAGGGGAAATAAGTCTTGGGACAGGAGTGTCAGACGTTCAGGTCAGGGCTGAGATAGTCATGCAGCGAAGCCTGGCGGGAGGACATGGCAAGCTCTTCAGCTGCTGTTGAGGAGTATAAATAAAAAGAAGAGTATAAATGAAGAATAAAGAGTATAAATAAAAGAAGAGTATGGATAAAAAGCTGCCCCAAAAGGGCTTGCACACCCCCCGAACCAATAGGAAACGTCTGTCTTGTGAGGTACAGAGCGATACGAGGTCACAGAACCAGAACTGGGGAACAAAGACCCTTTGGGCGTGCAGAAATCCTGCTGTGGGCAATGCTGAGCTTACCTCGGAGAGGAGCTGTGACTGTAGATCCGTGGGTCTTGGTTCAGTCCCTGCCTCTGATGTCCCCTCTCAGGGATGTGCTGTTACAGGTGTAGTCACAGCCTTGATTAGAAGATTGCAGTGGGAATTCCTATAAGGGACTATTTGGAGCGTTTCTTGCTGCCTCAGGAAGCCTTGGAGCACAAGCCCCGTGCCCTATTCACAGCTTTCAACTCCTCTGCCCCCAGTTAGTTTTTCAAACTCTGATGGTTTCATTCCTCCGAAAGAGCCGTCGTTAATGGGTATATTAGTGCCATTGATTTTAGTGCGAGGAGTCGGTTTGAGTTCAGATAGTGCAGGGAGATCAGTGAAACAGTGATTAAATGTTTTGGTGATCCGCTATCGATTCTTAGATACACCCTGTTATACATTTGAGCTCTTAATTCAGCTGTCGTATGAGAGCTGCATAATAGCCAGACTTTATGAAGCAAAGCATTATTTACATGCCAGCAATCCCGATTAACACAGTGGTCCACGTCCCTTCCTCTAGCGATACGTTTGTTGCACAGAATAATAGCACTTTTAAGACCCTTGCATTAATGTGTTTCAGGTAGGCTTTATCCCATCTGAGAAATGAACTAGCTAAATTACTGTCAGTCTTCAGCTAATTATCCCTTTTAACTGAGTTTAATGGGGCACGGGTGCTGAATTCTCCTAGAAATGGAAGATAGTGGTGATTGCCATCAAAGTCTGGATCTGGAGCTCGAGGGCAATTGAAAGGTTTGATAGTTTATATTAAGATTTTGATCAATTTTATGAAGTTTGGACATTTTGCCTTGTTGTTTATAGGCAGCAGTAACAGCAATGCTTCCAAAAAATCCTGCTGCAAACTAATTCATTGGTTGCTTTTGATTCCTTTTAACCAAGGGAGATGTGGGGGAAGGGAAAGGAAACAGTGTTTGCAGGGCTAGAGCACTATAATATTGTAAACTGGTCAAGGTGCAACTACTCTAATGCATCTCAGGCCACAGATGAGAGAATGGGACGTGTGTGTGGACAAGAGAGAGCAAAAGGGGGTTACTTGCTCCTGTGAACTTGGCTTTGGCTCCTGATGGACCCATGTCCCCGGATGCCGGGAGGAGTTGGTGCCCTGGGGCGAGCTGAAGCCCAGCTCGGGAGGACCTGTGAGCAGGGATAACACCTCTTCGGGTCTTTGCTTTAATATTAGCAAATGAAGTGGGAGAGCTCTTAACACCAGGCGTTTAATCTCGTAATGCTTGTCAGGGAAAATGGCTTAATTTCAACCGTGAAAGCACCTCTCGGGGGGATGGAGGAGGCTGGTGCAGTCCAAGAGGGCTGATGAGTGTCTCCGGCAGCAGGCAGAGATGCTGGGCTGTGCAAAAGCACTTGCCACCCTTTCCTTGGAAGCATTGTCTGAGGTAGTTCAGCAATGATTTATATACTCTTAAATTGGGGTGTACGTGCTTTCCAGCAAAGCTCAGGGTAAACTGGGCACAAACAACAGCATCACCAAGGGTTGCTTGTAGCAGTTTTGCTGTGAGTGCTGCCTTCTTGTGTTTCCTACTAATGGGCCAGTCAAGACTATTGCTGTTAATTTATCAGGTGGTGGAAGAGGGGTCAGGGACAGAAGATCCACAGTAGGGTGATAAAAAGTGCCACTACCAGCTCTGCATGCCAGTATGATTCCCCTTGCAGTAGAACTGGGGAACAGGGGTTTTCCCAGGCTCACAGCAGGTGAGTATCTTTCATGTCGAGACATTTGGTTCCCAAAGGCATTCAGCATGGGAATGCATCGTTTGCAAGGGAGAAGGATAGTAAGTGCCAACAAGCATCGCTGCTTTTATTCTTCAGTCATGGGAGCTTGGAGCTCCTTAGCTGATGTAAATTGTCCCATAAAAATGGTGGAGGAATTCAGATTTACACCAGCAGAAGGTTTAAACCGTATCCTTCAGTGTGGAAGTTTGAGGAGTCTTGGATTGTTTGATTGGTGGTTATGTAGTTGGGTGGGGTGGTGTGTTGGGCTGAAGAGTGAGATAATGTGGTGTTACTGCAACCTTAGATGGCCTGAGAGCTTCCATTGGAGCAACTGAGAAATCTAGGAGGTATAGGCAAGATTTTGTGCATATTAGCCAAGTCAGAGATGATCAGGGCTTTAGACTCTGTTGGCTTGTATTCCTGTATTTATAGTGCTGAGGACTAGATCTTACTGTCATTATTCACGTGAGCTCTAGGTTCAACCAGGTAGTTATAGAGCGTAGCATTTGTGTGAAGGTTCCCATTTGTACTCTCTTCTGTCTGATTACTTGGCTTATATGTTATTTGGTATTTGTCTGCAAATATGATAGCAAAATAAATTATGAGACATGAAAGAATACCCTAAAATAGTAAAATCTGTTAATATGCACTTTCCATTCCATGTGGCTCTTGCATAATTTGGGCAGCAGCCTGAATTAATTTTCCCCTGCACTTGCACAGTTGGAAGGAGCTCTGACTGCAAAGCACTAGAGAAAACACATGGGACAGAAATACGTTCTTTCTCGGTGTGAAAAGATACCCTTATTAGTTGAGTCTGACCTACAGTGATGTAATGCAGTTTATTTTGGGCCTGATCAGACAAAGCAGTCAGCAGCACTGCAGTTAAAACCCAATTATTTTAACTGACAGACCTTGTCCTCTGCTGTCTGATACCTCACTTCAGCTAACTAGCAGGGAGCAGCACCGGAGAACAAACCAGTGCTAACGGCAACCTGAAAGGGCACATGTTTTGTTGCACATCAGACAGCCTGTAGCATGAGGAGGGGTGTGCCAGGCAACCAGAGCAGAGAAATAAAGCATCGGCTTGAGGGCTTCTGATGTTATTTGCTAATCCCTTAATGCACGTAGTCTTTAAGGAGATGCTCGTGCAGGAGGGAGCATGAAGCCATACCGGAACCGTCCCCTTTGCTTTGCAAACGCCCAGTAAAACCTGGCGGTGGGTGGGGGAGAGGAGGTGCAGTCACATGGTGTTGCTGGGGTGGTGGGTGGCCGGGTCCAGGCGATGTCTTCTGAGCTGTGGTTGTTTGCAAAAAGAGAGACTGAGAGCGCAGAGGTAAGGAAGGAGGTGGGAGACTGCAGGGTCGCAGCCACTCGGCACTGCGGCAAAGGAGAGGTGATTGGGAAATACCTCCCCAAAATGCTTTTTGTCCTTCTTCATCAGAAAAAATTACAGGAAATGACCAACTTCAGTGAATTAACAGCTTCAAATGCAATTGAGGATTAACAAACTTACTATTTCTTCACTTTTCACCTGTAGACAAGGAAAAAAGTACATAGACATTTTCGGAAGGTCAAATTGCTGATGTGAGAAGTGTCCAGTCCCTAGTTTTAGCATGGTTGAAGTGAAATAAAAAGTGATGCTGGCTTAAGAAAAGCCATCTGTAACGTGTCTGTTCAGGGCCATGGGTAGTGAGATGCAAGCCCTAGTGACACCTGATGAAATGGTTCGGTGGGAGCAACAATGTGGGAGATACAAAGTTGTTGTGTGAAACCTCCTTGGAAGTGGGAACAAGTGCCGTAGGTGCTCCCTGTAGCATCCTTGAACTGCTGATGAGACAAGCACGTTAAGTAAAACAGTCGAATCAAAGCTCTATTCTTGCAAAGGCATTAGCAGCTACATCAAGAGCTGCTTTTAGCACTGGGAAAGGTTTGAGCCAGCTCATGTGTGTGGTCAGGACGGTAGCCAGCTGCCAGCTTGACTTCTCTCATGTAGACCAACATGAAGTTCACTGTTGTTTTTTTCCGCAAATGCAGCCCACATCCTTGGCTGCTGTTCCTGTTTATATTTCCACCAACTCCAGGGAAGTTCTCCTGGCTTTTCCCAGGTGAAGATCTGCGGGTGGTCAAGGTGATGCTGCGCTAAGCACTGTACAAGCAGGAGCAGGGTGGCAGTACAGTTCAGTGCAAGGTAAAAGCAGGCTACGGGGGTGGTGCTGCAAAAAGGCAGGAATGACTTTTAACCATGTAAATTATTGCATTGCTTTATAAGCAAGATAAAGTGGAGCGTTTAGCAGTTATGGGGAGCTACATCTGGCTGACATTGTCCAAGATGCTGAAAAGCCAGAGCAGGAGATGGACACGGACAATGCTCACATAGGTTTTGGTTCCTTAGGAAACTAAGCTCATGAGTGCAATAAGAGAAACCAGTTGATAAAAGCAACCATTTCTAAACTTACCAGCACCAACTCACCAGGCTTTGACCAGGCGCCGGTGTGTGGTGTAGGAGGGTGTGGTGGCACCAAACAAGGTCACCTGCCCAGCTCGGGGTGCGCCGGTATGGGCAGGAGCGTCTCGCTGACTGTTGGAGGGGTGAGGGGTATTTGACTGGCTTGGGTTTGGTGTGTGTCTGAAATAATCTCCCATCGTTTCCGTGCTGTGGCTGCAGTTGTGAGGGTGGGTGTACGTGGCGACAGTGTGGGGCAATGCACCGCCTCTCTTACATGACCTGACAAGGTATATAAATACTTCAGCATTTATTTTTTTTTTTCCCCTTCCACCTTCTCTTCCTTCCCCCAGCCTCCTATGAGCTTACAACATTTCCTTGTGATAAAAATAGCCTTTAGTGTTGACACGGCGCCGTCGCTCTGCCTGCCCTTTGTTCAAGGGGCTGCGGCACAAACCCAGGGGCAGCTCCCACGAACGTTCAGTCCCGGAGCAGATCTGCTGATTGATGCGACAGGCTTTGCAATAGCACCTCAGAGCAGTTTTTTAATTGGGCCATAGGCACTTTGTTAAGAAAAATCAGTTTATAATCTCCGCTACCTGTTCGGTGTTTTCGGCTGTGGAGAAATCTCTGCAGAGCAGTTGCAATAGTTTGTACTGATGTACCCAAAGCCTTCCCCAAAACCTAGTGATGGCCCTGGAGGCATTTCTGGTGAGAGCAGTGAGATTTAAAATGTCACTCTATAAACATTAAGTTACATTAGACTCCGAATACCAGAATAAAGGTTTTAAAGCCACATAATGCTACAAAATTATAAGGTGCCTTTAAAGCCCAGCCAGCATTATGTGTCTGTAAAGTGAATAGTACCATACAAATAGTTTATTTTCCCCTCATTCTGTTTTTTTGCTGGCACATTTCCCATAATGCCAGTGACTTGCCTCTTGATTTACACCATATATAGAAGTTTAGAAGCAGCCTAATTATAACTGGCTCTTTTGACATTTTTTGAGTTGAACTTCTGCAAACGCTGGCTACCTCTGTAATCTCGACCTAAAGGTCTGAGTTTTTCAGGAGTTCCTGTGGGTGTAAATCTCTATTTAACCTCAATGCACACATAGCTGATGGGCAAACAGAGCTGTCAAAAGCTGTAGCAGGCCTTGATCTTACTCTGTAGAGAGGACTTTTCAATATGAAGAAATCAGTTAATTTATTTCTACTTAGTAGCCTCAAAGAGGAGTTGGTGCTTTGCTCCGACTGCTTTTTAATGTCACTGTTATCTGATGCTGGTTGTAAAATGGATTAAGTCCTTTTCTGATACTTGAAAGGCACAAGTATTAGCACTGTGCTTTGAGAGAAGCTCTGGCATTTTCTGCTCCCGTCTCCCTTTGGTGGGAAGTGCTTGTTTTCGCGATGCAGGGCTGCGGTGTGCGACGGGAAGATGTGGCTGGTGTGAGATCTGTGGAGCATCCCTCACTGTGAGGTGCTTTTTGGCGCTCCTGTCTTAGCCCCTCTCTACCCTCCCTGTAAGCAGGTACCTCGTAGACCTAGAGATGCAAATAAAAAAATAATAGTAGTGCAGCTAAAAATCAGCAAAAATCAGGGTAACCTGGTATTTTGTTGTAAATTCATTTAGGCTTTTGTGAGGCAGAGATTTGGACATGGATGAGGAGATGTTTTGTGGTAGGAAGTAGTGACACCAGTTCCCTGCAGTGTGTGCTGGTACTTGGTGTGTACCCTGGGATTGCATCACTGGTGCCTTCTGTTAAATCACAGTTTCCAGTAAATTCCCAGCAGCCAGTTCTGCTATTTGGCTGAACCAAATTGAACTGGATGTCAGCAAAATTGTGTTACAAATCCCCATGCTTGATCCTGCCCTTGTCTGTAAAATCTTGTCTGCTCAGTCCCAAAACCTAGCTGCATTTTCACTCTCCCCAGCTGAAATTACAAGCAATTCCTCTGCTTGGCACTGATCCCCCTTTGCAGTTTGTGCTTGCATCCTGGGGGAGCCAGAGGTGAAAAGTGCCTGCGGAAGGCACCTGGATTTGTATCTGAACGAGGAGCCTAGAGATGCTGCACCTCCCTCTTTGGCATGGATCTCTGCGCTGTCTCAATGTCCCAGAGCGTAAAATGATTTGGCACTGCAGCCTGTGGTGAGCAGGGACCACACCAGGGGAATCTGGCTTCTTGACTGAATTTTGCAGCCTGCCATGAGCTTGGTGCTGCGCAAGCTCTGCTGATGCATCCATCGTGGTTGTTGGAGCTGCAGGGAGCATGGTGGAGAGGCATGTGGCAGGACAGGCTAAGTGGTGGTGTGGCTCGAGCCCTCTCTGAAAAGGATGCAAACCTCATCCGTGTTTGCATTTCGAGGGAGCGTAATCGTGTTTTTGAATTTCAAGGATATGTGAGAACATTAGGCTTAGATTGCACTCGGTGCTCTTGGTGCTGTATAGATGCACCAAAAAACCAGCCCTGGTCTGGAGAAGTTATAATCACAGAGGATTTAGCAGAGGGCTGGGTGTGCGAGTGTCCTGTGGGAACTTGCAAACCCTGCAGTTCTCCCAACCCAGGATCGAGGTTACTAGAGGCCAATGTGCTGTTGTCAGGAGGGGGTTAAAGCACAAGTGTCCCTCCAGTGAGCAACCTTGCGTGGCACAGAAACCTCCTTTTCATGCTGCTGGAGCCACAGAGAGGGCTTCTGTTCTCCGGGCACTGACATCAGCTGCTGGCCGGGATGTGAGTCACACTGGGAGCCAGGCACTGGTCCCCGGGCGCTGCCTCTCAGCACCCCCGGGTGGTCTGTCTTGTGTCTCGAGAGAGTGTCTCCAGCGATGTTTCAAGAGAGGCATCTCACCCTGGGGATGGTGCTTCTTGAGAGAACGCATGTTCTTGGTCAGATGCTGCTCGGTGGGTCTGAGCCCCTGTGGCTTGGTCCTTGCCAGCACAGCTGCCTGGTGTGCAGTGGGTGTGGCGTCAGCATGCATCAGGTGCAGTTTTGGCACGCATGGAGTACACCTCTGGCATGCATCAGGTGCAGGGTTTGCAGCCCCGGGCACAGGGTAGAGTGTGATGCCGCAGCAGCTGGGTGCAAGATCTGGTGTCTGCACCCACGGGCTGGTGCTTGTTCTGTGGATTTTGGGTGTGGAAAAGGGGGACTAAGGGCTGGTGTTCTTCCCCTTCCCCTCCATTTTTTGTCCAATGGGGAGGAACAGATGAAGTTGAAAGGCTCTGGAAAAGAATTGAAGTGGAGGAAGGAGGAAACCCTGTGGAAAAGTACATTCAGCTGAAGCAGACAGGACACTGTTTGCTGATCCTTATTCTCCTTCCAGCATGATCCTGCATTTAACATTGCAAAAGTGTCTGTCGGGACTTGCTCCAAGAAGCCTTTCCACACCCTCTCCTTGGATGTTTGAGGGAAATGTAGTCATTGCTTTAAAACAAATGACTACTTCTTCTTCCTTGGCATGCACTGACACCACTCCTGTGGGAAGCAGACGGGGAGGTGATGCTGTGCAGGTCACCTCTCCTGCTCTCCACAGCCTTGTCTGGAGCAGAGTAAAATCTCACAGGGCAGCCTGGCTCCAGAGTAAATAAATATCGAGCCAAATTGCCTTGGAAGGAGAGGGATCCATTTGAAAAAACCCACTCAAGAAACCAGCAGCAGATAGAACCTGCAGCCAGACTGCCAACATCCACTGCAGCATCAGCCGTGAGGCTGGGCCGGGCAGTGCAGAAGCCAAGTTGTCCTGGAGAGCTGCCTGCAGTGGGTCCAGCTCAGCCCTCCCTCACTATAGTGACTTTATGATACAAATAATTTAAACATCAAACACAGACCTTGCTGCAGTAAAGACAAGGTGCATCAAAGGGAGGATCGCAACGTGTTAGTCTTGTTATTATTTTTTTCTCTTGCAAAGGGGAGCACGCCTGTGCCAGGGACCTGCACATGGCATCATTCCCGTGCCACGATGC
>NW_009731927.1:0-14510 GCF_000703405.1 Apaloderma vittatum | reverse complement strand
GACTTTTCAGCAGGATGGGCATCAGATGGCCAGGAACTGGAGCAGCCTTGCAGAGCCTTCCAGTAGCGTTTGGAAGTGCCAAATCAGACTTGGTGCAGCCGCTCTGAAGGAGTAATGGTGCTTCCCGAGGCTCTGTTAAAATCAAGGGAAGGTGCTGTGCTATTACCCAGCCTTGCTAAGGCGCCACCACACAAAGTCACCACCAGAAGGCAAAGGAAAAGGCTCCAGATGCAAAAGCTTTTCTTTCAGAGATAACTTTGGTGCACTTTATTTTTCTGTGTCTCTGGGCTGTGGCAAGAGGTCGGCGACTGCTGTTATGCTCTCCAGGAAATTCATGAGCGTTGCGGTGATGAAGTGATGGGGTGGGGATGGGCCTTAGAGATATTGTTGCTAGATGTTTTTCTTCCTACAGCAGCTAAATTCACTGATGTCTTCATCTCCCCTAAAGCAGAAAAGCACTTAGGCAGCCAAAAATTGGAGGTGATGGACCTATGGGTCTGAGCTGGAGCATTGGAGGAGGAGGAGCAGTCGGCCAAGCCAGGCATTGGCAGACGGCTCCGGGGAGGGAGTAGCACCACTGCAAGCTGAAGCTGGATGTCACAGCTAGTTTAGGATCCAGCTGTAATTTTAACAGCTGGTTCTGTCAAGCTGTGTTCAGCATAGCTCTGATCCAAGCTTCTATAATTAGCCAAAGAGCAGCAGCTCTCGTGCAGAAATTAAAGCAGCAGCGATGCTGGTTGCTGGGGAAGTGAGGTGGCATGGGAGTGAGCCTTACCGAAAGGGGAAAAGGCTGGCCTGTGGAATTTTAAGTAGTTGGGGTTTAGTCTTTTGTTTCTCTACCTAAGCACTTTGTGCAAAATGTTTGGTTATGGTTTTCCCCTCAGAAAAGCATACCTAAGAAACCTCGTTTCATTTTGCATCATCCTTAACAGAAATATTTACATTTCTCAAACCAAAAGTGTTTAGTTTGTGGTCAATCTGAGGTCAGTTTTGTTTGCTGAACTTGTACAGTTTCTCATGGGCTCGTGGTCTGAGACCCTCCAGCTCCTGGATTCCCTTGGCAGCTGAATGCACTGCCTGTGTTTGGGGATGCGCTCTGGATGCTCCCCTGGAGATGCCCAGAGCTGTCGGTGTTCCCTGGGAGCATCAGTCCACCCGGTGAGTAAAGGCTCTAAGATCAGTATGTGTGTGAAACACCCCAGTTATGATGCACATGAGTCACTCCTGTCCTTGAGCTTACCCTGTTTGATGTCGACCAACTTGAAATACTGTATTTTGACTTTGCTCAGGCTGCCTGTCCCTGTAACCTTGGGGTTTTGCAGTCAATAAATGGATCTAGACTAATTGGAAAGAGCTAAAGAGAAGTATCAGGCTGGTTCTCCATGTTTTTAATAACAAGCATTTAGGCAAAGAATAGGGGAACTATTCCTTTCTATTTCTGATAGTGTATGAAGGTAGTTCTCAGTGTCTTGGATCTCCCAGTGTTTCTGTGTTTTTATACTGTGTGCATTCATGCGCCTTGTGTAGTGACACCGGACTGAAAGGCTGGGGCATCTTTCTTGTGCTAATGAGAGAGACTAGGAAGCAACATGACGACAAAGTACATGCGAAGAGTGATTTTGTGGCAATTCGTCCTAGCTTTATTAAATTTCTGTTGAAGAAAGATCCATTTTGCATTGGAGACCTGCGCAGGTCTGGGCAGTTTCTGTCTCTCACCGGATAAAGAATATTTTTCCAGAGCGGGGTCATGTTTTTTTCTGAAGTTTGACAAAGAGCTACTTGGAACTTAGGTCAACCTCAACCAAGAAGCGTGAGTGCTGGCTGATGCTTCTTTCTGACTGACACTACCCTGTCTACATCTGCATTTTCTCCCTATAGTAGCTCACCTGAGTTTTCACCTTGAAATTTCTGATGCAGCAGAGAAATCAGCAGTAGTTGTCCACACCCAACCTCCTCCAGTGAAATCAGACTGGGAGGTGCCTGCCCCTAAGTAGGGCTGGTTTTTAAAAATATTGCTGTGGTTGAGGTGCAGGCACAGCAGCTACCTTGATGAGCCAGGGAAGGGGTTATGTGGAACATCAGTAACCAACAGTTACAGAATTTAGCCTTGAAATATATAATTACAGGAATTCTTTAAGTGAGATTGTGCTGCTCCAAGGAATGGAGGGTTGATGGTTTTAGGAAAACCAAGGTGTGCAGATGTCTTTGTGCAACCTGGAGGTTGTGGTTGTGCTGCTGAGTGCCTCTCCCTCGATACCACAGCTGCTGGAGCATCCTATACGAGCTCATTTCTGGGACAGCTATAAAACCAGCTGCCAGGAAAGGAACGAGTCCTAAATTAAAATACTCTCCATTCCCTTCCAGCTTTGACTGTAAATGTGTCGAACACTCAATAATAGATGATCAGGAGCCGTTAGCGCTGCAGCAGATGTGCTCGAAGCCATTTGGATTTCTCTTCAAAGCAAACAAAGAGGAATGTTATGTGCATGCGAGGATGAGTTTCCGTGATTTATGGTTGCACGGCAATGTTCCTACGTGGGGGGAATGCTTTATTCTGGGATGCCCTGGAAAAAGGGTCCTAAACCCACCTGAAGTTGGCGGTGAACTTCTTTGCTGACTTCTATAAAGTTCTATTGGGGGATTAAATTAATCTGATCCTTGCTTGGATTGATCTATGTGAGCAGTTGCCCAGGCTGAGATTTTTATTTACTGGTCTGGGTAAGGAACCCATCTAAAATTATTCAGGGCTTGGAGTATATTCTAGCCTGATCCCATAGCTGTGGTTTGAGGCTCTGCAGCCTGTCTGTATGAAGTCCAGACCTTCGGGTGGTTCCTGGTACTTGGCAGTCGTTTCAAGCTGAAGCCTCAGCAGCACGCAGGTTGGCGTCGCCCATCTGCGGTGCGTGTTGAGGGTGTCAAGGCTCCTCCTTCCCAAGTCTGGCAGTGTCTCAGCCTCTTTGCTTTCTGTATAAAAGCCATTGGGGTTGCATGCGAGGCTGTAGGTGGATTCTCCCTTGCTTTGTGGAGGTCCAGGCAGGACCAGCTCTGTGTGTGGGCAGGGGTGGTGGGTGTGGGGCGGTGGCAGCAGTTCCTCTGGGTGTGGAGTGATAAAGCTGCAGTACATCTTCCCATGTGGCTTTTGTGCAGGTAACTAGCAGTGGCTGCAGCGAGGACTTTTTGGGGTATTTGTGTCTTGCCCAAGGAGGAACCTGACATCTGGTTTGGGGTTAGTTTTGCTCTCAAACTTCAGCTTCTGGCAATGCACTGCTCTACGGATGTTACTATGGCTGCGTGCCTGTCCTTAAGTGTTTTCTTGCCCAGCTTTCCAGCTAAATCAAGCTTCGAGTGCGTTCAGTGCCAGTAAATGGAATGAGCATCACACTGGAAACCTCTCAGCTTTCATCTGCCTTTTTATAATGAAAGACTGACTTCAAGAGACAAAAACCTGAAGGTTATTTACCTGTAACTGGGTTTTTTGCTCTGAGCAGCCAGCAGCTCCCAGGTGGGCGTGTGGGGATGCCAGTCGAAGAGGAAGCATTTGATTTCCAAGTAAAATTAGATTCCACATTCAATTCTCAGTAATGCAAGCACAAGACTTCCAGTAAGGACATTTTCTGTTGCAGAGGGTTTTAATGTCTCCCAGCAGATACAATCGAATTGCTCTGCAGCAGCCAGCTCTTGTCTTATCTTTAATATGTAAACACTTGCTCAATAATTAAGTTACTGTGGAAGTTGTACTGTATTGATGGTCAATTATAAGATAAACTGATAAGAGGGAGGATGTGGCTCTGTTCTTTATGATGGATAACAAATTTGATACACCTGCAGTGGTCAAGTGAAAATTTGGGAATTGTATATTTTGGTGTTTTCTCATGATATTTGTTGCCACATGATGTTTTCAGGGGAGGTGAGTGCTCCCTGAGAAATCACAAATCACTCTACTAAAAGGAGTTTTTTCACCAGTGAGTGTCCTTTCCACCACTTTTCCTTGCAGTCGCCTGCCCAGAGGCTTTCACCTCTTGCTGTCTTGATTGCCCACCTTTCATCCTGCTGGCAGCTTCCCTGTGCTCTTTGGAGACACCTCTGGTCGCTCATTTCTCCTGTGCTCAGTCGGTGCAAGGGGCAACTTGATCCCATGCGAGATACCTTCTGGGAGTATGAATGACTGTATTAACGTCTTTGTCACCTGAGAGCTACTCCATCGGGAATCACAACACGTGATTAAAGAAATCAGTTAAAAACAGCTTAGGAGGCTGGATTAGGTACATGATCTCTTATTATGGTTCCTTTTAGCTGACAACCTGGTGAAAGAAGGGGGGTCTGGATTACATGGGGAAACATCAGACTTGACGGGAGTGTTTTCTGACTGTTAGGCTTAACGGTGTCATGTACGATTTTAATCAGATTTAAATAGTGGCAAACATCACAGGCTTAATGGATTTCAGCTTTATTATTGGGGCTTTGCTTAGAAGCAATTTGGATTTTCAGCTGTGAGCCAGCAATGCAAGTGTATTCACGATGACATTAAAAAGGACTGGAAACCCAGGAACCAACCTTGCATTTAAATACCACATGCCTATGTATGGGGACAGAACTCATCTTCTTTCCATCAGCCTCAGAATCTTGATGTGTTAATGAGCTCAGCCCAATGTTTTTTCCATAGAGACAATGTATTTGGCTCTGTTTCACCTATTGATCCCAGCAGCTGGGTAGCTGAACAAACAACTTTCTCCATTTCAAAGGCTTTGTTGCTCAAGATGAAGCAAGATGACAACATATTTTTGCAGTGATCTGGAGAGGTTTTTTTCCAAGCTTGGCTTCAACCTTGAAGTTGACCTACACATGATTTAAAATAGTCTCTGTCCTTTGTTTTAGGTGACATGTATTGGTCTCCTTGACCTTTCCATAGTGACACTTTGTCTTGACTGTGCCAGTTTGGGGTGATTTGTCTAGAGGAAAAACAGTCACTGAGGGCACTTACACATATATTTCTTCAGAACCATGGTACTACTTCCAAATCCAGTCTATTGGGGGTGGTTATTTTCTGTTGTGGGAGAAGGTGCCTTGCAAGACATCAGTACTGAAGATGGTTTTGTAAAACACGTTTGACTTTGCTTGGAGGATTGGTAATGGGAGACAGCCTTGTACTCCCAGCACTCCAGGATTGACTGACTAGAGCTGTCAGAGACAAAAGTTGTCATTTCATGACAGTTGGTTGCTGAAGTCTGTCCAACTGGTCAGTGCTCCAGAAGAGGGGCAAAAGGGGAACATCAATGCTTTTCAAGTTCCCCTTAGGAGTAGCATGTGGTGTTGTTCCCTTTATCGGTAAAGGAAATGCATGTGTTCCTACTCCCTTGTGTTTTCTGTGCCACCTAAAACCACCAACTTCAGGTTTCAGCTACTTCCAGCTCTGAGTTGAGCATTAATGGTGATGTTTTCTCTTAGAAGACCAAGGAGATGTCTGTAAGGTGTTATCTAAATAATCTACTAAATCTTGGCTTTCTGTCTGATGTAGCCATTCAAGAGCTAATTGCCTTTGACTAAGTCAGTCATTGGCAGAGTGAGTGGGTTAATTGGGTATTGTGGAAGCAATCAATCTAATCAGCTGCTTGCATCAGTAGCTGAGGTGCTACAAGGCAGCGGGACAATAATTGTTTTATGAGCTCCTGGAAGGCAGCAGAGGCTGACTGGATGGCAACAGAAAACCCTTCTCTGCAAAATGGCCCTTAGGAAAGGTAATTTAGATGCCAAGTGCTGATTAAGAGATGACTGATTGATTAAGAGCTGGGAAATTCTTGTTTCTAAAAATATGTGTGCATGAGAAAATGGTTGGTGTCAGGGTGCAGGCACATGGGGGGGTTTGGGCTCCTTTTCCAGACTGGGTGAGGTGTGATGAGGATGTGTTACCTTAGAGAGGGATAAGGAGTTGTCTTAAGGGGGATGAAGGGAGATCACTCCGTCCTCACACCTGTGGAGAGTGTGATGTGAGACATGCCAGGCACCCACCCTTACATTAGGTGTCCCAGGTGACCTTCTAGGGGCAGAGACTGATTTGTGAGATCAATAAACACATTCTCTTTTGCTCCTTGCCGAGGCTTTCATTTCCACAGTTTAGCACGCTGAGCTGTCCTTGAGCAGCAGCGGCTCTTGGTGGCTTCTCACCTGGTCCGGGCAGGAAAACATCTGAAGAGAGGTGCCCATCTCGTCAGCCTGCCCCAGGGTCCCCTCTGGCTCCTGCTCCTACATGTGTGGATGCTGACATTTCCAATGTGCTGTGTCTGCACTGCTGAACATGTAGCCAGCAGGAAGCATATTTATCCAGAGATGACTGCAGAATTATTTTCAGGAAAGTTTATAAGCTCCTCAGCACAGCTGCAGATGGGGAAAAAAGGCAAAAACAAACTACCAAGCTGCTGGTGCTGTGTGGTGGAGCAGAGGAGTGGTTGCAGCCTTGACTACAAGCTCTGAGTTGTCTGATCAACCTGACAGTGTTTACCTTACGTATGGGGACGGTGGGTTTGCCTCTGGACAGGCAGTGGTGTTTACACTCCATAAGATTTGGGATGCAAATGCTTAAAAAAATTCAACGTGGAGTCATTGAAATGTCTTGTTTCGGGGGTGTCCAAATGCTACAGGAGGAATTCTTAGAGCTTACAGTGATCAAACTAAACACTTTACACTGACACAGCCAAACAGTTCTTTTTGAAAATGCTATTCAAAGTCCAGTCCATAGGGAAACCTTAGAATTACTGCTTTCTCCATCCAGCCCTCTGACTATGGACAGGGTGGTTCGTTTCAGAAGAAGCATCCCTCAGACTCTGTTTTAAAAGGAGGTTGTGATGCTGGTGCCAGCAGTGATGTGGGGTGTCAGGGATTTGCCCCTCAACTGCTCCAGATAATTATGCAATTCTTTAACCTTGCAGGAAAAGCAGGCACATCATCTCCATTAAGTATCTATTCACCACTCTGTTTTAATTAACATCTTATAATGTTAATAGAGCAGACTACGCAGCTTCTGACATACAGAGAAGTGGCAATATATACCCTGCAATTTTAGCAGCAAAGTGATGTAGTTGTATTTAAATCTTCTCTAGAGCGCTGAATTGGGGTCAAGGCACTTTTAACTGCTTAGAGGAAAGAAAATCTACCTCTATAGGAGAATTTCTTCCTGAGTTCTGGGAAGATGGGATTCCTCTTGGATTACACAGAGAAGTAAATTTTTTCTTCTATTTCAGCCTCCCATGCTTTGTCTTGTAGTGAGACAAGGAGGCAAGAAACAACACAGCGATGCATTTGGGCTGAGGTCTGGTGTTGGCTCTGTTGTTATGCTTGGTTTGGGATACACTAACATGTTTCTCCTAAAAGCCTTGGACCAGACCTGGTTTTACTACAGTCCTAGAAACATCGTGGAAATGAGCAGTTCACCTCTTCCCAGGTGAAACTGCAAATAAAGCACCAAAGAAACTGAAGAGCAGATGTGGCTTTATTCCATCTTTGTATAATGCTTTACTTCAGATGACAGAAAGCAAAGTCCATGCATGTATTTTCTTTTTTATCTTCAAGCTGGATCTGATTGTCCTCCTTGCAGGAGGATTTTTCTTCTCTGGGAACAAAGACTGAAACTGAAAGAGTAATTTTGGGTACTTCCTATAATCCACATTCTCAGAAACCAAAACCTCACCATTAACTAAGCACCGTAACAGCTTTCTGAAGTAGGGAAGTAGCAATGTCCCTCTTCTTAAAAAATGGGGAACTTGAACAAATTGCTGCTGTAAGTCAGATGGAAAGATGGTGTCTACGTCAGATTGTCTTGATAGAAAATCATCTCCTTTGCTTCTTCTACAGCCTCTTGGCTAGTGAGAAAGCTGGGCTGTACTCAAGCAGCCAGCGGGACTTGCCAGTTTTGGATGCCTGGCTTGGTGGAGCTCCAGCCACCGGCTCAGTAGAGCTGACACAAGGCCATGCAGTGTCTTCTTCTCAAGCAACCGTCATGGTGACCCTGTTTTCTTTGCCCTGCAGAGTTTTATGGGAGGTGATGAAGTGAGTGTGAAAATATCAGTTCCTCATTTTACCTTGGAAACTACGTAACGGGTCAGAAATGCCCATTTGGGCTGTGTGATTTCAGGTTATGTTACGTGCCTTTGTTGGCTAACTTTGTCACAACTGCTTGGTGGGTTTTTTGCAAGCATCACGTGGTTGTGCCAGAATAGCTGGCAGAAGCAAGCGGTTGGTTTTTCTTCTTGGTGGGTGGCTGAAGTGATGCCGAAAACTTGATGACCAGGCAGCAGCAGTGTTAGCAACGTGAGAGTGGTATTTCTAAAGGGTGCCTGCAGGTGGTGTCCAGCAGGTCTTCCCCAGGTAGTCCTCTCCACAGTCACAGTTGGGTGCTGGAGATCGAGTGGGATGATGACGTCCCTCGTTCTGCTCCTCGGGAGAGGAAGCGAGCGTGTTGGCAACACGATGCTGCATGGTCCCACACCAGCCATCAGCCCGTGTTGCAGGGCTAGCGGTCATTTAGCTTCAACGTAAGCAGAACAGCGCTCATGAAGATCTGAATTTGGCCAGACACCTCCAGATACGAAGCTGTTGCTGAGGCCGTGTAACCCCACGGAGATGAGGAAGAGATGGTTTAGTTCTCCAACTCGGATGCCCTCCGGTCTGAGAGCTGTTTCCTGTTCAGCCTCCTGGAGTTTTTTTCTCGACACCTTCTCTAGCTGTTTTCACAATCCTTTAGCTCAGGCCGTTGAGGACACGTCTTGCTGACATACTGTTTGCCTGGGGAACCTGGATAGGTTCATGTTGGGTTCAAGTCCGGTTCGTGGTATTTTGCACTGATGGGTGTTGACAGGGGTGCAGGCAGCAGGTTTGGGCAGAGCAGAGGAACAACTACTGAGGACGCATCCCTGGAGGAAGGAAGGAAGAAAGAAAGAAAAGGAAAAAAAAAAAAAAGAAGCAAACAAAGGTTTTATGTAAATCTGTACTGAAGTACAGTGAATTTAGCAGCTGGCTTTGTCGGAGCAGCCAGAAGCTCTTTTGCAGAGGTGATGGATCTGGGAAGAGGCAGCATGTGAACTATGGGAAGGGATAACAGCAGAGAGCAGTCGATAAGTGCAAGCCGTCAGAGCCGCGGCAGCATCTCAGCCTCGCATTACACAAATCTCACATTTTATAAATGTATCAGCCAGGCATCACCTACTGTCTCTCTGTGTCCTGTCTGAGAGACATTTTTCCTATTCAGCTCCATCACATACAGCCGCTGTAGGGTGCGTAGCGTTTTTGCATTCTTCTTTCTGACACTGCAAGTGCCCTCCGAGGGCTTAGGTGTGTCTTTTCACTAAAAAAAGTACGTAGCAAGCCCACAGTTGGGATAGGGTTGAACTGATGGAACTGAGGGACTGAACTAGCTGGTTCTGCTCATGGCTTCAGGGAAGTCTCTCTTAAGCTGGATGGGTAGATGAGAGAAAAAGCTTCAGACTTTTTATCACTTAGAGTCAGTGTTGATGAGCTGATTGAGGGATTTTTCTGCATCTTTTCATCTATCTTTTAAGTGAGTCCTGTATCAGGATGGGCAAGTGAAAAGTGGGTTGAATGAGGAATTTCTGCACATCCACTGGTTTGTAGCAGGCAGGTGAAGGAGAGGCTTTAATATGCCACTTGGCATATATAAAAAAAAAGTTAAGCTGCTTACTTCGAAGTTCGTACAAAACATACCGTTTTTTATTATATCTATAACAAAAATGCATCTATATCCATCTGTATTTATATAGAGATATAGATAATTATATCTATAGATATGATTTTAATTATATCTAAAATCATAGCTCACGAAAGCCAATAATAAAAGTCAAAAGGGGTCAAACTAAGAGAGCAAGGGAACACTTTTTCGGTGGAACTTTTGTATAATTATACATCTTAAATAATCAAAGTGTTATGTTGATATTCACAAAACTGGTATTGGACAGTTTTTGCAGTTTCGTTGTTCTGAAGCATTTAAAATAAGGGCATCGATTAAACTTGTGAGATAAGTTGGGCATTGTGGCTTCTGCAGGAGATGCTGGCTGTGATCAGCTGTAATTGCCCTTCTGATTTGAGAAGTCATGGTTTTTAGATTCTTCCTTCTTCCTTTCTGGTTCTTTTGAGAGCCTGAGCAGCAAATCCACCCTTGGGGCTGCTCTCCAGGGAGGGAGAAGAGGGCCGGGCTGGCCAGCCGGGGTGCCCGTGGGCAGGAGGGACCCACTCTGAGGCGAGAGGATGCTGAGCCTGACTCAGCGGCTTTCTGAGCTGAAGTGCCTTCAAGTCAGTGGGAAGAACTGCAAGTGTTTTCCCCTTTTCCTATGTGAAAAATGTATTTGAAGCTTACTCCTATACAGCCATCTGCCCTGAACCACTTCCCCTGCAGGTGCACACCCCGTTTTTCACTTTTTAGCAGCATCAGCACTGGAGGATGGATCTTGCCTGTCTTTCCCTTGCTCCAAAAGTGCTACTTATTGAGCAAGCAGCATCCCTGGCTCCAGCAGCTGTGGCAGGGACACAGCCTTGCTCCTCAAGTCTTGATTTGTATGGGATGCATGGCAGAAATCTCCTTTTGCCTGCACAATCACCATGTCAGAGCAGAGATATCTGAAGCACAACCTGTTGGAAAAGGGCAAGTCTGAAGGAGAAGACGTGTTTCACTCATGTCTTGAGCAATCCAGCCACACACTTGGTCTGCTTGGTTTTGCAGTCGAAGCTTTTCTCCTTTTCTTCACCCTATCTCTTCTTCTTAAATACAGCGTTTTATCCTTGCTTCTCAGCCATTGCTTTCTGCTGCAGGGTACCGAGAAGGATTTCTGTGGAAGAGAGGACGCGACAACGGGCAATTCTTAAGCCGCAAATTCGTGCTATCGGAGAGAGAAGGTGCACTGAAATACTTCAACAAAAATGATGTGAGTACCTGGGGTTGCTGTAGGCAGATAGGGGATTGCAACTGTAAGAGTATCGTTGAACAAGTGATTTGCAGGCCACCATTTTATTTATAGTTTTACAGTTTTTATAAGCATTGAGTCCCTGACTGCTCCAGGACAAGGCTGCCAGGTACAGCTAACTGCAGTTTTTAGTAAGTTTTGCTCTTGGTCCACCACCACAACAAAACACCCTAACTGGTTTTTTTCCTGCTCTGTTAAATCAATAAGGCTTGTCTTAAACTGCCAACGGAGGAGTTTTTATCAACTGTGGCTCTGCATCATTCAGCTGACATGGGCTTCATATTTATGGTTGGCTTCTGATGAAGGTATCACCACCTCACAGCGGTCACTGGGGTCTGAAACCTCTCCATGGCATGGCAAGCAGTCCAGAGGAAAAGCCCCCAGGTTTTCTGTTCCAGTGTCAAGTGGTGGAAGCATTTATCTTTTTCCCTGGAGCACATTTCATTTATTCTAAGTGAGAAATGGAGCTATTACCATGAAAATTGCTTTTGTGATGAATGGATAGACTCTCTGCTGTTCTGTGCCACGTAACGGAGCGAGCCAAGGTGTTTTCTTTGACTGTTGAGTCTCTCCTGGACGTTGTAGCTGAGAGCAGCCCAGGCCGAACCACCGGCCCATCTTCTGAAGGAGATGATGCAATCGTGATGTCACGATGAGCCACGCTGTGTGGAGGAGGGGAGCCTCCATCCATGCTTCTTTACATCTGGTGGGTGGTTTCAATAGCACCGTCTGCTCCTTCAGCTTAGCGTGGTGTGATGCAATTGCATCTTGTGGACAGGAGAGAGCCAGTCATGACCAAGGGAGAAGTGAAAGTCCCAGCAGCCACCATTCAGTTGCCGTTGACTGCTCCTGTAGTTTAAAGCTGCTTTGCTCGTTGGCTGTAGCCATGGTGGGAACAGCACTATCCAGATGTGTCCTCTTTGCTGGGGTTTCCCTGCCATGGTCACTGTGATGTCAGTGTGTCCATGGCAAGTCCCCAATTTCCCAGCGCAGTTCTAGCATCTCCACCAGCTCAGGGACTTCCTCATGGTGCTGGGCACCCAGACACCACTGCACGACCTTCTCCTGACCCATGGCTGTGCCCTAAATCTGGTGTTACCAGAAGTCTAATCTTTATTTTTTGGGCTGTTTTATTCATGCTTGCTAGTTCACTTCTTAGTGCAGTCCTAAAAAGGTGGTAAACATCTAGAGATGTTTTGTAGGAAGATGAACCGTACTACGAAGTTCAAGTGACGAGCCACAGAGAGTGCAGGTGGGATTAGTGCCTGGGAGAGTCCAAGCCAGGCTCACCGTTGGGCCAAGCCACCCCAGAGGTGGGCTGTAAGGTATATATTTGTCCCTCTGAGAAGAAAGTTCCCAGTTTGGAAGGCTCATGGTGGGGATGGGATTGGTGGGGCCGTGGTCATGGTGCCCTGTGCTAACCTAGCACCCGGTCTGAAGTTTGCAAGGGGGATAATCCTCCATCGTGCTGGGCACGGATGAATGGGCTGTGGGTGCTTGAGATGCAGAAAAAGCCCCCTGGCCTGTTAGTTAGCAGTCTGTGTATTTTCTTTCTTCTTCAATAGTGCTCATCCTGGTGTAAATGCTGGTCATCTATCATGGGGTAAAGAGGCTGGAGGAGCTCTAGGGGTCAGGAGACAGTTGAACAGAGACTGAGACACGAGGCACTGCGAAGATGCTTGTCTTTATAGCACAACCTCCTATCGTAAGACTTGGCCTGTTCACCTTGTTTCTGGGCTGAAACCTTTCTCCCCTTGAACTCTGCTGAATACTGCAGGAAAACGAGATTTTTTTTCCAGCCTGGCAGAAAGCACTCATTGATGCCTGAGCAAAGTCACTGATATCTTGTCATCGGGCAATTTTGTGGGCTGGGAGTCAGGTTTTTTTAGCTAATGGCCTCAATCAGGGGTTTCTTCCTGACCAAGTGAACTGCTTTCTGTTTTGAAAGCCAAATTTCAGGTGTTTGCTCACTCAGCTGTGTTTTCCAGGCAAAAGAACCCAAAGCAATTATGAAGATTGAACATCTAAACGCGACTTTCCAGCCTGCAAAAATTGGGAACCCGCACGGACTGCAGATCACTTACTTGAAGGACAATAGCACAAGGAACATCTTTGTCTATCACGAAGATGGCAAGGTGAGAGTGCAGAGGTAGCAAGGGTTGGGTTGTGGTCCTGGGGGTTGGTGCTGCTCACAGCCAGCCTGTGTCACTCTAACTGAGCTGGGAATTGTTGCAGGGATGGGGCTACAGAGTGCACAACCAGCTTTGAGTATGTTTGTTGTGTCCTTCTAAAATAATAAAGTGAATTGCTGTTCCTCTACTTGCAACTGGATGTAGGGGTGGAGGCATTTTTTTAAGGCAGGCTCCTTGGTGCCTGGAGAAGGAGACAGGGTGAATGGAGCAATGAAAGGTGAGGGGACTTGATCTAAGGACATGCAGAAGGTGAGCGAACTGGATTGTAGCAAGATTGAACTGGTGGTTTCTCTGCGGACTGGTGTCCGTGCAGAGACCAGACCTGGGCGAATTTGCAGTGGATGCCAACTCAACAGACTTATTTTCAACTCTTTCTTCCCTCCCCCAAATATTTGGGGCTCCCCGTATAACATTGGCAGCCCTGGAGCAGCCGCAAAATCAGAGCCTGAAGCTGTCATGTTCACATCTCATCTGGCCTTGACGGCGCCTTCAGCCTTTGACATTCCATCCCCTTCAGCAGCCGCCTGTCAGAGGCTTTTCTGGGGGTGATCCCTCATGGAGCGGCACGGCAGGGATTTGTGGGATCGTCTCGGCGCACAGCCCGTCCCCAGCTGTTCACTCGGGCATGGCGAGATAGGCAGCCCTGCTAGGGATGAGCAGTCTGTGCTCACAACACTCACTCCTTTCCAGACCTTATAGACCAATAATGCCACAAAGCCCCAAGATATTCTTGTGGGTGAGCAGAGCTGATCTTGCCTCTGCTGCTGCTCAGGCTCTGGGTACAGTGGAGCCTGTCATGCTCACAGGGCTGTGCTGGATGTGGTTCCTCTGTAATGCAGGCGCTCCTGGCAGAAGGCAATTAGCGTGTCCGGTTAATTAGTGGCGTTGCTGGGTTTCATACATGCACAGAAATGTGCATCTAATATGCATGCATGTAAGTGTATAATAGACGTGTAATAGATGAATATGTGCCTGTGTCTGTGCTGCTCTGTATAGATGTATAAAAGAAGTCTCTCTCCCCCTACATATTTGTTTGTCTATAAAAAGAAAATGGTGATGACCACTTAAACCAGGCAAGTCTTGCGTCTCGGTAGGAAGCAGCACAGCATGGTCGTGCCCTCGTGCCTTCTGCTTCCTGCACACCCAAGGGTTTATTTTTTTCAGCCCCGTGCCCCAGTTCCCCCTCCCCAGCCCCTAACACCCTGCAGCACTGTGGGGGTCTCACTCCCTGTGTCTGTGAGTCCTGGAGAGCTGCTCCTGAATTTACCCTCCCCTCTCCACCGTGGGATATGCAAGCCCCATGGCATGGAGCAGGCACCGCAGGTCACAGAATCACAGAATATTAGGGGTTGGA
>NW_009731926.1:0-413 GCF_000703405.1 Apaloderma vittatum | reverse complement strand
GGACCCCATTGCCCTCTAGGACTGTGCTCCAAGGGACTTTCTCAACCAGGGTTCTAAACAGGTTGAAGTCTGCCCTTTGGAAGTCCATGGGAATAGTCTTGTAGCTCCCCCTCCTTACTTGGGCAAGAATTGAAAACTCTCTCATTTCATGGTCGCTAAGCCCAAGATGGCCTTTGACCACCACATTATCCACCAGTGCCTCTCTGTGAGCAACAAGTCCAGCAAGGCACCTCCCCTGGTGGGCTCACTTACCAGCTATTTGGAAGGGTTACCTGTTACAACTGTAGCACATGTAATTTTAGGCTGTTTCCAGACCTCCTGCATTTGGCATACTAAGTCTTTTACACTAGGGAGGAAAAAAGCTCAAGATATGAAATTCTGCTCTGAGTTCCAAAATGCATTAGTTCAGACAG
>NW_009731925.1:25122-25336 GCF_000703405.1 Apaloderma vittatum | reverse complement strand
GGGAGGATGGGGGAGGGTAAGCTCTATTTGATTCCCTAGCTTCCCTGAAAACGTCCGAGTGGTTCCAAAATCCTCTCCTGGGCATGCCAAGGTGTTGCAGCAGCTGCTTCTGGGACGGCCGTGACCGTACCCGTGTGCTGGGAGAGGGGACTGGCATCACCCTCGAGGCTCGCTCGCTGCGTGCCTGGGAAGAACGGTGGGATCAAAGGGGGAA
>NW_009731925.1:15438-25034 GCF_000703405.1 Apaloderma vittatum | reverse complement strand
CTGGGCAGCCCCGGGCGGGCACGAGGCCTCTTCTCCTGGGCGTTCCCAGCCGGCTGCTGGGCATCGGCACTGGGAGGGAAACCACAGGGATGAGAGGAAGCACTGAAACCAGGGTGGAGCAAAATTGTGGCCAGAGAGAGCTGTTCCCATGGCTGGTCCATACCAGACCTGCTGGGCACTGTTTTGGGTTGTGCTAAGAGCACCTGGTGCCCCTGGACAAGGATTTACCTGCAGGACCGTTGTTCGCTCTCCACCGCATCTGGAGAGCGCGGGTGGCACCTTCTCACCCCCGTCTCCGTCTCTCTTGCTTCGTGCTTTTTCCTCTGCTTCGAGCCACTTCAAAGCATTCTTGAGAGCTGCTTGTAACTCAGAGCCTGGTGGGTGTCTCAGCAGCACAGGGCTTTGGGCTGGACAGCCTCCGTGTGCAGACCTCTGCTTGGCAGGGACATGGGGGAGAGGAGAGGGTGATGGGGGGTGGCTTGGTCCCACCACCATTTGCCCTTTCACATCTCCTGTTGGATCCTCGGTGCAGCGCTGGGTCCCCATCCTCAACACAGTGATGTTGGGGGGCTCTGCAAAGGGTTGCTGGTGAGAAAGGGGACTCCTTAGTGGTGTGATCTGCGGCTTTTTGTTCCAGAAGACCATCTAAGGTGGGTTTCTCTGAGCTCCTGAGCTGCACATCATGTTCAGCTGCTGCTAAGAGCACAGACCACTCGTGCCCGAGCTGGCCATCACCCACTCCTGGGGCTTGCAGCACCCAGGGACCCCATGGGGCAGGAAGATCCTGGACTAGAGACTGTGCGCAAAGATGCAAGAGTTCGTGCCAGCCCCGGTTTGCAAAATGCTGGTATCGAAGTGTGTACGTGTTTCACTGTCCTCTGCTGGAACCAGCTTTTCTGTGGGTGGTTCAGAGGTGGCTGAGCTGTGGTCAGGGGACATGCTCGGTGGCCTGGGCCAGGTGTAAGTAAGTGTGGAGTGTGACTTCGCCTCAGGCAGTGGTGCCTGGGGGGTTGGTGTGGGAGGAGGAGCACAGCCACGCTGCACTTGGTCAAGCACGAGTCAGTTGTGTGCCGCCCGGGACCTCGGAGCCGTGCAGGCCATCTCAGTAGCGTTTCTGATATGCAGCTCCAGCATGAAATGTGGGATGGGGGAGTAGAAGGGCTGAAGGGCTGGTCTAGGGTCTTCTCCACAAGTGCCTGCTTGGAGGGGTCAGTGCAGGCAGAGAAAGCTCCTCAGCTGGGGCAGTGTTGGAGGAGATGCTGAACCCATGTGTGGGGACAGAGGAAAACCATGCTTGAAGAGATTCTGGGCAGCGAAGTGGCAGGACCACCAGGCCTCTCTATTCACAGGGGGAGCTTCTCAGCTCCTGCCTGTCCTGGCGTGGCTGGCACGAGTGGGCTGACGCAGCTGATGTGTCCCGAGGGTCTCGTGGGGCTGCAGGCTGTGGTGCTGCCACCTTGGTGGAGGTGAGAAGCAGGGAGCAGAGCCCTGGACTCCCCACCACCGCGGCCGTGTGGGCAGCAGGACAGCCAGGGCCCTGGCTTTAGTGACTCACCGAAGGATGACTCAGATAAAAGCAAATACAGTGCTGGGGGGCACGTCCCAGCTGCTGTCCTGGCCCTCAATGTGTTTTTAATTAATACTCTGCTGTGGGTGGGAATAGCTGACTCCTGAGCTGAGTGTGGGGCTGCCGGATGGGGTGAGGGCACCCCAGGGCAGGTGGGAACTGGGCTTCTTCTTTGAGGGTGACTTTCCCACAGCTGCTGGAGCTCAACGTGTCCTGCAGGGTCTCCTCTGTTTGGCGAGCGCTCAGGCTTCCTTGCACACAGTGGTGGCCCCCATGTAGGGTCCCACCTCTGAGGATAACAAGTGCCTTCTGCTTCAGGGGAAGGTATCAGGGGTAAGAGGGGATGCTGTGGGTCTGCGCCTGGTTCAGTGCTAGCTCTGAGGCAGTGAGGGTCTTCCTCAGTCTCTGTAATGAGGCACCAGTCTCAGGTGGTGTCTGTGGGTGCCAGTGTAAGAAACACAATCTCGCATAACCTGGAGTCCTTTTTAATCTGATTAAACTATTCCTCACGCGTTTCCACAAGCTAATACTGCGTGAAAAGCTTTAGCTCTAAATTAATTTGTTTCCACGCATCTTTCTCCAGTGGTTTTGAGGCTGGGGAGCTGTGCTCTGGGTCTGCTCTGTTCCTCACATCTGCCCCTTCTCTCTGCCTTGCCAAGACTGCTTTGGTGGCGGTGGCCTGGAGATGGCTCTCCTGTCTTTTGCTAGCGAACGGCTCTTTCAACTAGTCCAGATCTTTCTACAAAGCCTTGATTGCTAATGCCAAGGGGCTGCTTACCTCTTCTTAAAAGATGAGGAGGGGCCTTGCAGCACCCTGAGCAGTGCGGTTTTGGTTACTGTGATGATGGGGTGACAGCACTGGTGCAGCCATGATGGGCAAGGAGGTAAATTATTAATGTCACCTTTGAAATTTCACCGTGAACACTGATTTTAAGAGCTAACAATGATGAGCAGATGACTGTGACAGCTGACTGCAGCGAGTGGCTGTGTTAGCAGTGCCCAGCAGCCTGGAGTGCTGTAGGTTTTTTTGCTGAACTCCAGAAAGATGAACTCTTTATTAACCCACTAGTGATCATTCTTAATCTCTCAGTCATGTATCTGCTATGGATGTGTTTGTGTGTGCACGTTTGTACAGAGTTTAACATGATTTTATACATCACATTATGCATCTAAATGACAAGTGCAAGGAAACAGCCCCTGTCTGCAGCACATGGCTTGCAGAGCAGGCAGCAGCTCTCAGATCAAGTGCAGCAACACTGAGCATCTCCAGCGGTCCTCAGAGCCACCTGCAAAGCACCACGGGCCTGGACTGAGCAGTAGGAAAGTGGCCCTGTGTGTGAATGCTGGAGGTATGAAGGTTGTTGAGAGGAAATGTGCTTGTTTCTTCTTTTTCTTTTTCTTTTTTTTTTTTAAATAGAAGGCAATCTTTAAAAATGTGTGTAGCAGGGCAGAGGGGTTGAGATAGGTTGCTTCTGATCACTCCAGCTATTCTGTCTCAGGTTTCTTGGTGTCACTCTTATTCCTAGGAAACAGCAGATAAAAGCCTGACATATTTCTTTGTAGTGCTCTTCTCAGAGCTGTACACCTTCTTTTACCAGGCATTTTTTCGTTTTCCTGTGCCTTGCGGCACGTCATGCTCATGGGACACCAGATCAGGCATTTACAGTCTGGATTGTTCTACCTCCTGGTAGGTCCCTCTGCATTCATCCAGCCCTGGCACCCAGGGGCACCTCCCTGTTTGTCCTGCCTTTGCTGCTGGCTGTTGGTCTGTCCTTAGCCCTCCCTTTTGCTGTCACCAGTCTATTGCTCACGTTCCTGCCTGGTGCTGACACCCACAGTTTGCTGGTGTGCGATGCTCTCTCCCCCGAGGCCATGGGCTTGTGTGCCCTAAACTACCTGCGGCTTTCCTCCGCCTGAGGTTCTTGTTTGAGCCTTTACCTGTGTCCTGGATGTTCCGTCGTCACCTGTTGTGACTGTGGGTTTTGGCTCATTTAATAGTAGGTCCCCGCAGGCCCTCTCTCGGGGAAGGCTTTGGGTTTGTGAGGCTGTGGAGTTCTCCTCCGCAGAGGTCTGTGTTTGCAGAAGGCTCCGTGATGCTCCCAGCCCACTCTTGGCAGCCGGCTCCAGCCTGGCCAGCAGTTGTCTGAGGCGTGTCAAGGTATGAAGCATTATCCGTCTCCTGATGTCTGCTCTTAAATCTGCTGGAATTTCTGCTCATCTCCATTAAATGCAATCCCATTGTGGGGCACCACTCACCTCTCTGCAGACAGCACAGGTAACGCTTCTCGGCACGGCTCTGCTGAGCTTGGCTGGCCCCAGGGCAGGAGCTCCTTTGCTGCCTGCCCTCCTGCTCCGTGCTTCGCTGGATGACTCGGAACCTCAAAGCGAAGCAATTCCCATGCTGCTGGGGTGAGGGAGGACGTTTCTCATGCAAGTCAGGGCGCTTCCAAGGTCCAGCATACCACAATGCTGAGTAGGAGCAAGTACGTAGTTAGGGAAGTATGTCTGGGTCAACACATGTCTTCTGTTGCCTTAATGATCTCAGAAGCACAATATCTATGTTCCATTGGCTTCTCTCTCCACGTGGTACTTGCAGCTGTAACTAATGGACAGAATAATTTGTTAAAGAGCAGGGATGCCTTGTGCAGTGAGGGCTTTGGTTGAGCTCGGCATGGCTGGACCCTGGCATCATTATGGACAGTAGGGAAGGTCCTGATGGGCAGTGATTCCTGTTTTAGGAGCAGTCTTATACCTGAGAAAATTGAGGTGAAATTTCTTGCTCTGCTTCAGATTTTCTGTAAGTCTTTGTTAAAAGGCATTTACGCTCCCATTACCCTTTGATTGTGGATAAGGCTCTAGTGCTTAGGTCTCTGTGCTGAAGCTCTCCGTAGGTGCAGGAGCACCTGCCTGTGTGGGAGAGCTCAGAAGTGCAAGTAGAAACTTGAAGCTGTTCTGACACTGAAGCAGAGGGAGTTGTGAGTCTCTAAAATGGGGGTGTACGTGGGATCTGAAGCTGTTCCACCTGGACTACTAGTGCTTGATGGTTACTCTGAGGAGCATCCTTTACACACACGCTCAGCTATTGTCCATGGACGTGACCCCTTTGTGCTGTGCCCAGTGGTTCTTTGCAGCACCATCTGTTTGCAAGGGCAGCTTCCTTCCTAAACACCGACATTGAAAATTAATTTCCCATGGTCATCTCTGAGTGGGATAGAGCACCCTCTCTGCCTCTCCTCTAGCACTTCGGCCTGCAGTCATTACGTTTATTTGTCCTGTGTTAGCACCTGGGTACCGGATCCCCGGCACAGGAATGCTGTGAGCCCTTGCTGCTGGATGCAGCTGCTGTTGGAGTGGCAGGTGAAGTGAAATCACTCTTCCGTGTAAGGTTCAAAAGAGCAGTAGGATGCTGATGCAAAGAGCATTGTTAGAGACTTAAAAATAACTCTAGTTTGTGGCTTGGGTGAGAATGGGCATGGTTTTACAGGTGAATAAAATGCACTCATTTTACAAGCAATAGTCATGCAATAAACCTGAAAGTGCATTTTTTCATAGGATCGTAGAACAGGTCAAGTTGGAAGGTACCTCCAAAGATCACCCGGTCCAGCCTTTGATGGGAAAGGGAGCCTCGATGAGATTATCTAGCACTATGTTCAATCACTTCTTAAAAACCTCCACCAATGAGAACTCTGCCATGTCCTGGAGAGATTGTTCCAGTGACTGATTGTTCTCACTGTAAAAAGCGTCTTTCTAGTATCAAAAGGAAGATTTATTATTTTTTCCCCTTGGCCTGGTCCATGTCTATGTGAAGTTGATGCTGCGTAATGAGGTCTCTATTAGTTTTGTGGTTACATCATTACCAGATACCTTATAAACCAAAGTAGTCATTCTTGGAGCAATTTCCAGTTTCCAGCAAAACCAATTTGGGCAGTGATAAATGCGATTGTTTGGATGCAGGATTTCTGGGAGTGCCTGCCGTTAGCTCTGTGAGATCTCCAGGTTGTGCCTTTGACCACAAACTCTCAGGAAGGTTGTAGCTTGAGGCTGTGGAAACAGAGATTTATTTGCATTTTACTCTTGGCTGTCACATCTGGAAAGTTAAACGGTATCATCAAGACAACCAAGTTTGATCTCTGGTGCAGTGGAGCAGAGAAATACTCATATTTGGGGGTTTTTTTGTTGACAAAAATTCTGATTCTTTAAAATCCCATTGGGTTTAGAGAAGCGGTGTCAAGGTGCTGCAGTGTGGGCACCCTCTGGTGTGGCTGCTAATGAACATATTGGTCTATATACTCAGAAATCACTCTCTCCCAGACTACCCCTATGCCAGGCTGTCCCTCCACGGCTTCCCAACCTGAGGCAGCATCTTTATCTGCCTGTGACACCCCTTTGCTGGCAGCATCCCCTCTTCCAGCTGACACTGCTTGCTTGCACGTAATGTGCTCTCCTTTCCTTCCTGGTGAGTGCAGGACAGGCTTTTTTTATTATTGGTTTCAGATGTTTTTTCTTTCCAGGACTGTGTGCTTCGAGTTCTTAGTCCTGCCGGAGCAGGAGGGGCTTTGGTGATACAGGCAAGATCTTGCTGATGAGGAGGGAGGCTGACATGGGAGGGTTGGGGACTGGAGGCGTGTGCTTCATAGGTGCTGGGTGCTGCCTGAGTGCCTGATCTCTTGTCGGGGCAGGGAGCACCAGGCCTGCCCAGAATAGATGGGATGGATGGACTCGCTGTGGCTGAGCATCTCTGGTGAAGCCAGAGTCTTTGTCCAGAGTAATATGTGTTTGAGTCCATCTGGATGGTTTAGGGGGACAAATGGAAAGAGTTAAGATCCTGAATGCTTGGCGGGGATGCTTGCTTTGAGGGACACCTAGGAAGCTGGAAGGCAGCTCCTGGGGAGTCAAGTGGTGTGAAACCACAGGTTGGGAAGCATAGGTCAGGGCTTGGTCCCTCGACTGGCTTTATAGGACCCCAGAGGGGATCATCTCGTGTTTGAAGTCAGATTATCAGCAGCTGCATCCCAGAATCTTGGTCACCGATTTCCAGTGAGCTGAGGGTTGGATATGAGCACCATCATCCCTAGAGGCTTCAGTCTTGCATCTCTTTTTCTCTTTGACTCACGAGTCTCTTCCTCCCAGTGACCCAGCCCTGTCCCCAGGGGTGCAGTGGAGCTGGGAACAGGGTGTCACAGGCAAACTAGAGGTGACCTGGGTGCCACAGGCCAGCCAGAGGTGACCGGGGTGCCACAGGCCAGCCAGAGGTGACCGGGGTGCCACAGGCCAGCCAGAGGTGACCGGGGTGCCACAGGCCAGCCAGAGGTGACCGGGGTGCCACAGGCCAGCCAGAGGTGACCGGGGTGCCACAGGCCAGCCAGAGGTGACCGGGGTGCCACAGGCCAGCCAGAGGTGACCGGGGTGCCACAGGCCAGCCAGAGGTGACCGGGGTGCCACAGGCCAGCCAGAGGTGACCGGGGTGCCACGGGCCAGCCGGAGGTGACCTGGGTGCCACGGGCCAGCCAGAGGTGGTTGGAGCCCCAGTCCTGAGGACAAGGCAGGGATGCACAGCCTGGGGAAGCGGCGATGCTGGGGTGCCTGCTGTACTCCACGCTGGGGGATGAAGGGATGTCCACCGGCACCCACCCGGGGCAGGGGATGCTCTGGGCGCCGCCTCTTTCCCCGCCGACCCCCGGAGCCGTTAGGTGGCGGTGTCTGCTTCCCGGAGCGGAGCTGGGGGAACTGAGGAGCTCCCGACCTCTCCCTGCCCCAAACCTCTGCCCGAGGTCCCATCTCTCATGTCCTGCACCCGAGAGTGGGGGTCCCCTGGGAACTGCCTGCGCCCGGAGCTGCCGCCTTGAGTTTCGAGTCCCGAAAGCAGGAGCAAGGCTGCGGTTGTGCAAAAATAGGTAAAGGGCTGCTGAGGATTACAGCAGAGGGGAGTAAATTCCGATATGTGCATATAAGGAGGGATTTGCTTCAGCGGAAATAGATGATTTTTCACTACATTGCTAAAAACGTCTGAGTGTCCCTCTCCTAAACAGATCCGCTTTTTGGCACAGCTCTTATTTACCAATGAGCTGGGATTTAAGCTGCACCACGAGGGAACGACCTCGCTGGGCTGTTGGAGTCCTTTTCCTGCTCTTCCACTAAATTGCCGTATCCTTGCGTAAATCATTTAACACGTGTGCTCTAACTTCCTATATGGAAAATGAGGTAGGCAGTTTCTGCTTTTCATAGGCACTTCAGGATCCTCTGCTAGGCAGCTGCGAGGGATTTGTCATGATAAAGCGGGGAATTTGACCCCTTTGAGATGCCAGCACCTCCGTGCAGGACTGGGATGAGGCACCCCGTGGGGTGGAGGCAATGGCTGGTGCTAATCCAAGATGTGGGGCTGGGGAGAAGCTGAACATCAGACTGGAGATTGTTTTCACTGAACCCATCTCTGCTGAGGAGCACAGGCGAAAGAGCAAGAATACGGGGTTTATTCCCAAGCCACAACATCTGTCCTTTGGTTGCCACAGGCATGGTAAGCTGAGGCAGAGCTGTGCAAAATCACCTGCTGGTGCCATGTTCACAGCTAGAGCACCACCAAACACCAATTTGTGTGTCTCTTCTCTGCTCCATTCACCAGCAAGAGCCATCTGGCTCCTTTCTGTTCCCTGGGGAGGTGGAAGGGGGCCTGTAAGCCTGTTTGTCCTTCCTTGCTGTCTTCTACTCGTGATCTTCTGCTGCAATCTTCAAACATTGACCCCTCTTCCCCTGGAGATGATGGTCTTCTGATATGAGCTTGTCATTCCCCCCAATTTGTCCCCCTCGTTCCGCTTCCCCAACTCTTATTGCTTTGCCTTTTCTTCATGGCTTCTCTTGGCTCTGTGAGGTCAATGGGACCTGGAGTGACGAGGCTGGAGCTGCCACTCCAGAAACACTCACCAGGATGGCTTGTGTTTAAGTAAGTGTTCACTGATTTATCAGGAGAGAGGCAAAGTGGGCAACCTTGAGAGCAGATGAACTGTTAGACCAGGAAGGAGTGGTCTTCAGCCCCTGAAATATTTACTCTTTCTTCCCTCTCTCGCATTCTTTGTTCCATTCAAGTGGAGAACTGACCAAACCCAGCTTCAGCTGTCAAGGAAGGGCAGGTTGATACAGATATTGGCAGCTGCTCTCTAGGGAAAGGGATCCCGTTGGAAACTGGCACAGTTGGTGAGCAGTTGGTTTGGTTTGGGGTGTTTGTTGTTTTGGGTTTGGTTTGTGTTTTTTTTTTCCAGAAAATATGAAAAATTCCCAGTGGGTGGAGAGGGAAAGTGAACTGTGGAAATTGTGTGTCTCGTGCTCTCAGATGAAACACACCCTGGGGAAGGCATATCCTCCGTAAGAGGAACAGCAGTATTGGCCACGAACCAGGAAACCCTTCCCTCCCCGCTCTCCTGTGAGAGCTAAGTGACGTTGGCAGCATTTCCAACCAGAAAGACTGTTCCTGGATCCTCTTCTCGTACCTCTTTACCCCTTGGGACACCTGCTGGAGTGGCCTGTTTAAGTGCAGGTTGTGCTCTGGGGCTCTCCCCCCTTTGCCCATTTTTTTTTTTTTTTTTTCCTGGCAGACTGGTGTTACTGGTGGTGCTGGGCTCTGTACTCGGGCTATTTGCTGGTTGTGGTGTGAGAACGTGGGGGATGTTGCTGGATCTTGAGTGTTGGCTGAGCTATGTGGTTTGGATGCCTGCTTCCAGCCTTGCTCCAAAATGATATGGCAAGAGGTGTACCATGGTAGTGATCTCTGCTTCTCTCAGCTACATACATGCACCCAGGGCTGTACAGAAGCAAGGTGTTAAAACTGGCCTTTTATCTCCTAGTTGATCCCCAATTTGCTTTAATACCCACCTGTGGTATCCTCTGTTTGCTTCTGCTGCTGCTCCACAGCCCCTTGGCCACCTCGAGGCTGCTCAAAGAGTGGTCCCTTTGTCTGCAGCTGGCGAGGAAACTTCATCTTGCCCGGTGCCAGCGGTGCAGGGGACCGAGGGCTGGGGGGTGGGGGTGGGAGGCGGGG
>NW_009731925.1:8778-15418 GCF_000703405.1 Apaloderma vittatum | reverse complement strand
TGCGTGGCTGGGAGTGCTGCGGACCTGCGGGAAGAAAAGATGGAGTGTTCTGGAGAAGAGGATGTGAGAGGCAGCAGGAGGGGTACCGGGAGGGCTTCACTGCTGCAAAGGGAGGGGACTCGGTCTGAGCTCTCCCTTTCTTGGCTTGATGCCTTCCTCCCCCTGCTCTCGCTGCACACAGCGTTTCCTCTCGCAGGTCATCAGAGACCCAGACCTCGCTCTGTCTCTGGTAAAGCTCAGGCTTGCCTAGGCTCCTCTGCCCGACCCCGTGTACAGCAAGAAGAGGTTTATTTTTCTGCTGGTTACCCGCAGAGTGATGCAGATCCTTCTGTGAATCTAAACAACCTGCAGACAGCATGGGCCTCATTGTCCTGCCTTGAAAATGCTCATTGTACAGCACTAAGTTGCAACTTATTCCCTTCCTTTGATAAACTCCCTCTTGTACACGGCCGCATGTTGTCTCGGTGGCTGCCAGCGCCCTGTTTCTGGTGGGAACTCCTCTGTGCCCTGGCATCAGCGAGCACTGCACAATATAAATCATGGGAAATCCGGTTCTGTGTCAGACATACTGTTCAAAGGCACCTCGGCTGCACTCAGGACATTCTGCTGACAGATTTTCCCATGAAATAAAAAGCGCTAGCTGTTGACATACAAACGTATCCAAAGGGTAAGCTTTCACCGTCAGATTTCACTAAAATCCGGAGGGCATGGCGGTGTAAAACCAGGGGTAGCTTTAGGGGGCAGAAGTTGTCTGAACTTTAACGGAAGTTCAACGCGTTGTGTTTTGAGTTGAAATTCAGCTTCTCCCAGCTACAGCGATAACCGCGTCCCTTCAGGTGCCAACGCACCGACCGACCTGCGTGGCTGGGGAGGACTGGCAGGAGCAGGGTTGTTCCCTCATTGCCTCTGGCCATCTGGGAGAACCCGTTTGAGTTCGTTCAACTGTCTCCCACACTTCCTTCTCTGCTTAAATAATAGATAGGGATTGTATTAACGTAGGTCTGTGGAATGGAGTGTGGTGATACGTGTGAGGATAGTGAAGAGGGTGCGAGAGGCTTGGAGGCATCGTCCCCATCCAAAGCCGATGAGCTTCTGCTGTTCCCACCTCTGCCTGTCCAGGATCCTCAGCTCCTAGTGGCTGCTATGTGTTTTTCTTTGATTGCTTTAGATCTTGGCTACCAGACCCCTGACTTGCCTCTTCATTGCCTTTTGGATGATTTAAGTATTTTTCTTGTCTTTACGAAAAAGGAATTAATGTCAAGGGCTGCCAATATCTGTAAAGCAGCTTTCTGTGGTGGACTGCTACTCACAAATGGGATTTTTTTTTGAAGCAGACATGTCAGATCCATCATCAAAATATCTTCTTTATAGCCCTCTCCTTCATATTGCGTGGCCTTAATAAAGCCAGGCTGCTTTTCTGTTCTTTTCCTGGCTTGGCAAAAAAACTGCTTTAAAAAAATAAACAACAAACCTGATGTTTTCCAGCAGAAGTGTAGAATTTGCTCTGCGGGGAGCTGATCTCTCTCAGGAAACGCTGGAAGTGGCCGTTCAGATTTAATGCCTTGCTCATCAGCTGTATCTGTTGTGAACAGGAACATCTTATGTTGTAAGGGTTTCTCTGTGTTCCATTATATAGGAAGTTGCCTTTTTAGTATTAAGAGTTACAGGCAGATTCTCAACTCACATGGGCTGTTAGAGCTCCACCAGCTCCAGCAGCTGAAAGCGTATTCCCTCGCAATGCTGCTGTGCTTGGCGTTTTCCTGGGGTTATATAAACATGCCTGCTTTCGAGAGGGAGCTGGGACGTGCAATCTGCAAATTGCTGACAGTCCCTTGCAAGATGGACCAGAAGCTTCAGCAGCCCCGTGACTTCAGGGGAAGCCACCTCGGGCAGAGCAAAGCCGTGGGAATCCCGCTGCGGGGTGTGAGCTGTGGCTTCGAGTCAGCCCAGCACCTGCCGCTGCAGAAGAAGTTGTTGGGAGCTGATTGAGGCACAGCAAGAGGCTCCAGCCAGCAGGGCCAGAATACCTGCACAGCAAAGGTCCTCCTCAGGAGCTGGGACTTGCTCGTGTGGCTCCACCTGAAGTTTCTCATCTCCTTGTGCCTTCCTAATCCCCTCTTTCAGATGCGGCTTTCCTTCGGTTTGAGCTTCTGCAGGAGCTGAACCTGCGCCACGAGTAGGTTTTTCTCTCTAGGAAGGTGGAGGAGTTGGGGTTTATCTCTGTGCTGGCAGGCGGAGGAGGATGCCACACCTCTGGGAGCTTCTAGGGGCTGGGTAGGGCAGGAAAGTGGAGAAGCAGGACATGGGCTTTGAGGAGCTGCGTTTCACAGGCTTGCCTTGAAGGCAGGGCACTCTTGACATCTCTGTGGGCCTTGGAAAAGGAAAGCAGCAATGAATCTGGGTCATAACTAACAGCCCCTTGCCCTTCTAGTGGTTTCTGACACACTGTGCTTTATTGACAACAAATGCAACAACAGGCTGCGACCCACAGGGCCTTTTTCTCTCAAGCTGAGACATTGCTCGCTCTAAGCAGGCTTGGCTGCAAGGAGCTCCCAGCTCTGGGTGTGAAGGTCAGAGGGGAAAGGAAGCAAAAGCGGAGATAACACATTGTAGGGCTCTTTCATTGCTGGGCTGGGAGATTCTCTTCTCCTCAAAATTGAGCTCTGGGAAATTTGATGCTGTGGCTGCTTTTTGGGGACCTTCCAGTGCTGCAGTTCCAGGGAGCATGGGTCCCTCAGAGAAGCACCCAAGGGGAATACAGACCAAGTATATCCTGTAAATGCCTAACAGGTCTAAGTGCTGGGCCTGGAGTTTCATCCTCCAGTGACTGGTGTGGGCTGGGCGAGCTCTTGTGATAGAAGAAAGATAGACATCCAGTCTCCCTTTGGATGTGGCTGAAAGATAGCGTTGTCGTCATGTAAAAGATCAGGAGCGGTAATGAGATGCAAAGAGGTCCTCATCTTGGGGGTGAGAAACTTCTGAGGAAGCCCCAGACAGTGTGGGACATCTAGAACTGCATCTGGCTTGGGACGTTTCTCCCTGGAAGATGCCTGGTTCATCTCCTGCTAACCAACCTCCTGCCGTGTAATTTGAACTCTGGTCAGACCTTCCCAGGCAAACCCGTGGCTGTGTGAGGGACTGTGGCTGTTTCCTTAGACAAGGGGTTTATTTCACTTTGTTCCTTTGTCAGCATCGTGGGTTAGGTCTGGGCCAGCCGCTAAACTTCCTTGAGTTTTGCCAGCTCTTCTCTCTGTCAGGTAGTAGTTTACTAGACATAGAAGCAAAGCACTGCCTTCAAAATGCTGTTCTTAATGCCTGATTCAGCAAAATAAAGAGAACTGTTTGGTAGTACCACTCTGCCTCTGAGTAACACGTATTGCTGGGGGTGTGCAGCGGGAGACTGCCTGGTTCTCGGGACGCGGGTGGGTTGTCTTCACATTCTCGAGTCCCCAGATGTTCAACAGATCTGGCATGCGAGAGCTGGGCTGGACTCTTCGCTGCCTTTAGCGACTGGAAGCAATCCAGCCTGCCAGTTCCTGCACAGCTCATCCTGTGGTTTAGTGGATAATACTGATCCTTGTTCAACTCCCACACTTCTGTGCTTTGCAAGGGGGTAGGGAAGGCTTTGCAGAGCTTGTACTGTGCTGGGATCCCAGTTCATCGCTGTGGAAGGCAGCATGAATATTCATTATGCTGTGGAGTGCTTGCTCTGTAGTTTTAATAAAATGTTTATTATTACACAGGAATGACCATGAAAATGATGGTGGGTTGCAGCTGGTCAGCATGTGTAAATGATGTAGCCGTAACTGAGGAGGAAGGGTTGTTTCTTTGAACTCAGCAAAGTGTCTTCTCAAGTGCACTTACAGGAGTTTGATTTCTGCTGATGTCGTCTCCTCCTCTGCCAGGACGAGTCTATATTTGTGTGCAGTTGTGAAGCTGCCTGTAGTCAACACATGATTGACTGAGCTCACATACCACGAGCTACAGGAACCTGCGTTTTCTCAAGCAATCAGCAAAGCTGCTGAGAGGTGCAAATCAAAGTGACAGCCAAATCAGGACAGATCCATTAGAGACGAGTGTGCAGGCTTTGTCCTGGGACAGCACCGATGCGATGAAAAGTAAATCCAAATGTCCCAAACCTAATGTTATCCTCAGCAGACCGAGGCCGATCTGATGCTGTTGCTGGTATGTTCGTATCTCAGCTAAGGAGCAACTGGGCACGGCTGCTTGGTGAGGCTGCTCCTTGGCTGTAGAGCAGAGCTGGGACAGCCCTTCTCCAAGAGGTACAGAGGGGATGTGGTGCAGGAGGGTCTCTGTGAGCAAGAGGTGACATTGGCTTTTGGTGCCGCGATGTCCCCCAGCCTCTGTGCCCTGAGGGACAACAGGGTGCAGGTGTGTCCCCTGGATAGGGTGGAGAAATGGGTTTTCACGTCCAAGATTTTGTTTCACATGGGCCTCACCAAAGTGGTGAAACGCTGAAGCTTTTAGCCACGTTGCATGTGAAGGTGTTTTAGCTGCTGGCCTCTGTCGGCGTGTTAAACTCCAATGAAGGTGTTTAATGAAGGCCGGACAGAGGTTTCACTGAAAAGAGGACGGCACAGGACAGAGTGGAATTTGAGTCCTGCCTGCACTCCCGCCTCACCTAAATCTGTGGATATATAGAAAATAGATGAGGTGAGCAGATTTGGGTAGGAACGGGGCTGGCAGCACACACACATCATGGATTAAACATGTGCGTTGCAAGAAAGGGGCTTTCTTGAGGCAGACAGAGAGGCCTGCTGTTGCCGTGCAGCACTATTCATCTCCAGCTCTGATGCTAACATCATTATCAATGTGTTTATATGAAGCTTGGCTGAAAAATGGCTCATCGTCCTCAAGTTTTTTCAAGTGAGTCTGTAGCTTTTCTAAATACTTCTTTTCTTATGCTGCCAGGGGCTTTGCAGAGGCCAGTAAAGGCGGTGGCCTGTTTGGCCACGGGAATATCTGGATCGGAGGTTTAATTCCTCTGTGTCTTAAATCTGTCTGCAGACTGGCAAGAAACCAGTGGGCACCTCTTTCTCCAAGTAATTGACTGCTTATGTGCAAACCAGCCCCTGGCTGCTTCCATGATGCAGAGTTGCACCAGAGCATGCCTTGGAAACCTCATGCCTTGCAAACCTTGCTGAGTACCTGAACTATGCAGGGGATAGTGAGGATGGGGACAGCCCAGTCCTGCTTCTGCACCGAGTCACCATCCTTGGCTCTGAGAGAGCACCCAGAGCTGTTCTGGGCTGTTTGCTCTTCTCTGCAGTGTGTGAAATAGCTGTGCACTCTCCAGCTGGCAGACGATGCTCTCCCAAGTTACAGGCAAGCGTTATGGAGAAGATTTGTTTGGAAACCACCTACAGAAGCAGAGCCAGAGGTGCAGATGAGGTGCCTCTGGCAAGGGATGTTCAGACCCGTGGCCAGAGGGATGGAGCTGGTGGCAATGGAGTGCGTCTGCGGAGTGATTAAGTGGCCTTGTTTGTGGGAGGGTGTTGCCGATACGTCAAGGCACGTGTTTCTGCAGAGAAGCATTCCCCAGGGACCTGGGCACTGGATAGAGGCAGCAGAGCAGTTTTATTTGACTCTCAGGAATGTTGTCTGGTCGTTAAACCAACCAAACTGGGGAAGCAGTGGTGCAGGAGGATTTTACTGGGGGGTAGGCGGAGGGGGTAGAGAAGGAAGGTATGTAAAGATTTATCTCAGGTCTGGCAGTTTATTCCCTTGTGTTAAAATAAACACGGGGCTGATCTGCCCCATGATTGCTTGTCTGGGATATCCCTTGAGTTTATAGACACTGCCAGTCCCTGCCGTAAGAAAGGCTGATGCGTAATGCATGCAGTGCTTTCCTTTATAAGGAAAAACATTTCAGATTTAGTTTCTACCTTATTTTAACTCCTCCTAAACAAGAACAGTTTAATTCTTTTGGTGGAACATCTAGTCCAACATGCCCTGACCTGGTGTGGTTATTATAGGCCCTGGCACTGCAAATGCAGATGAAGTATTAACAGAAAGTCAGCACGGCGAGGCTGAGTTCACCAGAAAGTGTGCAAGTGAGGTGGCGAACCTGCCTGGAGCGTGAAGATGGCAGAAGTGATAGTGGCAAGTGAGCGCTCTGTGAACTTCTCCTCGCAGCACGGCTTGGTGAGGTGGCCGTTGGCCATGTCTCATCAGAAGGGAAATGAATTTGCCCTGGTGCCCTTCCCCTGCTGGGCTTGGCTGCAGGGGTTATGGGTGGAAACACAGAACAGGCTGTGTGAGGGGAGAGATAACCCAGCCCTGCCTGCCACTGCAAAGGGAGCAGGTCCAGCTCTGCTCATTCAAGATGTTGGGACTCTGCTTTCTTCATTTAGAAACTAAAGCAGCAGAGCTAATTGCCCGACAGTCTGCAGCAAGGTGCTTTGTACAACCTCCCAGGGAAGGGCTGTGTCCCGCAGATGATGCCGAAGTATCTCTGAGTTTTGCCCTGTTCTGGGACCCCCAAGCTCAGCTCGTCTCCAGAGTTTTACTGTCCTGTTTGTTGGGAGGATTGCCAGCGGGGAATTTCTCCCCCCTCGTACCACTCGCTGCAAACCTCCTCCTCTCCCGCCTGGCTTGATGCCGTCTCTCTCGAGGCTGG
>NW_009731925.1:8411-8650 GCF_000703405.1 Apaloderma vittatum | reverse complement strand
GTGGGCTGAAACCCCCCAGCCACGTGTGCTGGCTGTGGCTTGTGCCGAGAGGTGGCTCTTGGAAAGCAGCACTGAGGCAGGTGTGGATGGGGGGATGCCCAAGTGCTGTCCTGCTCAGGATGAGGCTTGGTGTTGACAGTCTCTTCTAGCAGACAGGCAAGCCTGGGGGTGATGGTGACAGCATCAGGTCCCTCCTGCAGTAACGATGTAATCTCAGCAGAAATAAGTGCCCTGCAGCG
>NW_009731925.1:6045-8204 GCF_000703405.1 Apaloderma vittatum | reverse complement strand
ACCTGAGGGAGGTGGTGGGCAGCAGAGGCTGCTGATGGCAGAGCTGGTTAGCGGAGGCTTTGCAGCCCCCTTTGGCCTGCCCTGTGTTTCCAGCAGAATCAGTGCCCAGGCTCCGAGTGCTCGGGCTGCCTTCTCTGTTTGGAGTAGATCTTATGGACACGCGACTCGGGGTTGCTGCTTTACTGCTGCCCAGCACAGCTCAGCTAGCTGGGACCCTGGTTATACTGGGATCTGGTCAGTGGGGGGTGGCTTGGGTTGTGCCTTTTCTGTAGATCTGAAAGAGTTGTAATAAGCTTTTCAAGAGGACAATTTAATGAGATGTGAAAGTCAAGGCAAACCCTGCCCTTGCTGAAAGGCAGTGACCCCTCCTTGGGTCCAGGCTGTCCTATCTCTTCCCATTTTCAGTCAGTGAGCTCAGGAGTTTGTTGACAATACCAGTCTTGCTTAATTTTATGTATATGCCTGTGTTGGACCTGCCAAGCTCTCCTAGGCAGGCGATGGAGCTGAGGGCATGTTTCCTCTAGCCAGATCGTCTCAGAGTGATACCAAGGGGACCCAAATTCCCATCTGCACAAAGACAGGAGTGTCCAGCCTATGGATTTTGGCAGCTATGCAGCTTTCCCATCCCTGCGTGGTGGAGCTGGAGCAAAGGGGAAGCCGCCAGCGCTGCTCGGGGCTGCGCGGATGCTGACAGCCACACCTCTGCATCCCCGCTGGTGGTTTCGCTGGCATCTGCCAAAGCCTTTAAAAGGAAAGGAAAATCGTGTTCATCCTTCCTTCCCTCCTGCCCTTGTGTCCTCCTCCTGCGGCGCGGTGAGCTCCCGCGCTGTGTCCGTGCTGCCCGGAGGAAGCTGAGTGGGTGTGGGGCTGCGGCTCTGGCTGAGAATCGTTCTTATCAAACTGGTTTATGTCAAAAAGAAATAATAATCATAAAACCTTTGACGGCAAGCAGGGAGATCGGGAGGTACAGCTGCTCCCAAGGCCTGACCTGCAGCTCACGGTGCTTCCTGAGCCTTTACGAGGAGTTTTAGGTCCTTTGTGCTGCAGTAGATTTTCTTGCATGCCTGAAATATCTCAGAGGAGCAGGGAGAAATAACCAGGGGCTAGTGCAAGCAGCTGGAAATGACTTTCTGAGAAGTATAAGAAAAGCAAGTTTCCTGCCATGAGCTGGTATATTTATGAGTGGAAAGTTTGGAGTTGAAAAGGTCGTGAGCAGGCAGCTGAGAGAGTGGCAGAGGCAGTGGGTGTAAAAGCTGCTTTCCTGGCTCACGCCCCTCTCTGCAGCCGAGAAGGGAGGGTCCCATTGGGGCTTTTTGCCCCATGTGATGGGAGAGGGATGGCCACACCACAGGGGTGAAGGACTGTGCCCAAGGCAGCTGGGATGTGCGGGGAAAAGCAGGATGGAGTGGGATTTGCACTGGTGGGGGTGGGCTCAGTATGGGGAGCCCACACTGTGCCTGCCTCCGCCCGCCTTGTTGTGCGGGGATGGAGGTTCCAACCCTGCCGTGGACATCATGTGAAAATGAGACACGCACATCTGGAAGTGGAGTGCATGCGTGTAGCATTGCCAGTTTGTTTATTCTTGCAGATTCTCCCTAATTAGGGACTGCTGGGAAGTTTGCAGTGATGGAAATGGCCTTCTTCCAAGGAGTTCAGTGTTCTGGCTGACCCTTGCCTCCCCCTTTTCCCCCTGCAACTGCCATAAGCGTGCACGTGGTGGAAATTGGGTGGGGGGAGATCTTCCCTACCTCGAGGTTTGGGCACTGCGGTTTCTTCTGGAGTCGTATTCACCCTCAGCTGCACGGGAAGGCTTTGGAATGGAAACGTGCTGTGCCATGTGTGTGTTAAACTCATTAGAGGATGAGCAAGGTTTCTGAAGCTGCTCGTTTCTGTTAAAACATCTGTGCTGTCACGCGATGCTTACTTTTGTGTCTGTTTAGTCTTAATATTAAAATACAATAATTAATAATTAATATTTTTTAAAATAATTCCAGTAATTAAGTCAGCTTTTTGCTCGGATCCTAAGCTGCACCTCCCAGTTTCTTAGGAAAGTCTGACCTGAAACTAAATGAGAAGAACAAGGGCATGAGACTGAGTTTGTTTTAACTGCGTGAGGTTCAGGCAGATGCAGTTCCTGATTATCTTTTCTTTTCCTGGCC